>NW_026869341.1:2614521-2756502 GCF_020745735.1 Hemiscyllium ocellatum
AGGGCCTTTCACTTCATAACCGAATATTAACTGGAAGGTTGTAAACTGAATAGATTCTTTGGGGACTGGAATGGCAAACAATACGAATGAGATGCATTTTATCCCAATTATTTGGGTAACCCTGACAGTATGCTTGCAACATGGTATTCAAAGTCTGATGCACCTTTCAAATACTTTCTTCGATTCACGGTGATATGCACTTGATTTAAAGTGATGTGTACCGCCGTCATCCAAGTGCTCCTTAAACAGCCTTGCAGTATAATTAGACCCTTGGTCCGACTGAATCTCTCTGGGTGGCCAACACCGTTTGAAGCAAGCTAGGAACTCCACTATCAACTTGTTTTGCCTTAATACTCCATAATGGAATTGCCTCCATTATGGTTATCAAGTACTTGTTTCACAGTCCGTTACCGCGAGGGGACATACACAGGCAAGATAATTCAAGTGAATGGTTCTTCAGATGCTGGAATTTGAACAACAGTTCTGGATTTAACACCGCCTCTGGCTTACCTACCATTTGCCATGTAGACATGTGTTCCAATGAGTAATCATATCCTGGTGCATTCTAGCCCAATGAAAATAATTCCGTACCTGAGCCTGAGTCTTTTCGAACCCTTGATGACTTCCTAAAGGTAGGTCATGTACTACCCATAAAAGCTCCTGTTCAAATGCTACTGGCAACACAATCTGGTGCACTTTGCCAATTTCTCCTCTGCACTAAGCAGCCGTTTGTCCTTTCCGGTCTTAGACTTTTATCTTTTTGATAAGTACCTTCAGGAATATCCTTTGCCTTCTTTACAGAATATACATGTCAGATATATATTTCCTGTCTTGTCTTGCTTTTGCAGGTCTCTCAATCTTTCAGGACATAAACACTGACCATTTCAGGTTTGTCCCTCACCGTTGTGTCAAACAGGGTTTCCACGATCTGAGACTCAAATCCTTCATCTCTGTTTTTAGTTTATGCTGTGACTACTGATGACAAGGCCGATCAGTCTGTAATGCACAGTCTGAGAAAATACCAGAATATTTATGTTTTGACTCCTCAGTTTCTTAGTTTTCCTTGGGCTTCTCCAAATCAAGGGAGTCACTCCTATATTGGACATTTGTAACTCGTTACCAGGAACAAATTCAATTCCTGGACCTGACACTGTCAATCACTCCCACTTAAATTCAGTATTCGGTTGACAGTCCAACCTGATCCTACTTCGGGAACGCTAAATTTCTGTTCATATTTCCAAGATATTGCCACAGTCTTGGGTAACAAATCAGAAAGAATGCAAATTCGCTCATACCTTACCATCATCCACTGATTGATCCTGTATCTCTCAAAATTATAACTCCTTGATCTTCTCCCCATTCGTTCGTTCGAAGCGAATTATTCACAGAGATCAGCTACGAAATCCATACCCACCCTCTGCCTTGACTATGCACTGTCAGGCGGCTACTCGGCTTTCTTTCAGGTTTTCTCAACATCCTTCAGTAACGCCACTGGCTCAGCTTGTTTTGCCATATCTTTTTCGCACGACTATTGGTGATGACACTCAATGAGAGTTCGAAGCAAACATATTATCACTTTCTTTATTTTGGGTCACTGTTGTGACACATTGCTGATGGAAAAAAAGCAAATTTGCAGGATGCTTCTGTATCCAGCCATGCCTCACGCAAAAATAAGCTTTTTGACAGAGGAAGGAATGGTCAAAATACAGAGAGTTTTGATTAAAAAAATGCAAAGTTTCAAGACGAGGCTGAGCGGTTTCATGATTTCCGTGCAATACGCACTTCAAGTGATGCAACGAACCGCCAAGGTTACGTCAGCTGTGGGTTTGAAATTAATGACACACTCACACAGACCTGTGGTAGCAATGACATCGGGCACTGCTTCCACCATTGGTTACGGATTGGGGTGAAGCTTTGAGCAACGTCTTACATTTGGGGTGAATACCCCAGAATAACCATCGCGATAGAACATAGAACATAGAACATAGAAGGATACAGCGCAGTACAGGCCCTTCGGCCCTCGATGTTGCGCCGACCGAATCCTACCTAACCTATACTAGCCCAATAACTTCCAAATGCCTATCCAATGCCCGCTTAAATGACCATAAAGAAGGAGAGTTCACCACTGATACGGGCAGGGCATTCCATGAACTCACAACCCGCTGTGTGAAGAATCTACCCCTAACATCTGTCCTGTACCTACC
This sequence comes from Hemiscyllium ocellatum, assembly GCF_020745735.1. Lineage (NCBI taxonomy): Eukaryota > Metazoa > Chordata > Chondrichthyes > Orectolobiformes > Hemiscylliidae > Hemiscyllium > Hemiscyllium ocellatum. Next base: position 2,616,726 of record NW_026869341.1, read on the forward strand.
ACCCCTTAATTTAAAGCTATGTCCCCTAGTAACACCTGACTCCATTAGCGGTAAAAGGTTCTTAGTATCTACCCTATCTAAACCCCTAATCATCTTATACACTTCTATCAGATCTCCCCTAAACCTTCTCTTCTCCAATGAGAACAGCCCCAAGTGCCTCAGCCTTTCCTCATAAGATTTTCCTACCATTCCAGGCAACATCCTGGTAAACCTCCTCTGCACTCGTTCTAAAGCTTCCACATCCTTCCTATAGTATGGCGACCAAAACTGCACACAATACTCCAGATGAGGCCTCACCAGAGTCTTATACAACTGCAACATGACCTCAGTACTCCGGAACTCAATTCCTCTGCCAATAAAGCCCAGTACACCATATGCCTTCCTCACAGCACTATTTACCTGGGTGACAACTTTCAGAGATCTGTGTACATGAACACCAAGATCCCTCTGCTCATCCACACTACCAAGTAGCCTACCATTAGCCAGTAATCCATCATCTTGTTATTCCTACCAAAGTGAACGACTTCGCACTTAGCTACATTGAATTCCATTTGCCACATTTCGCCCAGCTCTGCAACTTATCTATATCCCGCTGTAACCTACCACTTCCTTCCTCACTATCCACAACTCCACCGACTTTTGTGTCATCCGCAAACTTGCTTACCCAGCTTTCAAGTCCTTCCTCTAGATCATTTATAAATATAACAAAAAGCAATGGTCCCAAAACAGATCCTTGTGGTAAACCGCTAGTAACTGCGCTCCAAGATGAACATAATCCATCAACTACTACCCTCTGTCTCCTTCCAGCCAGCCAATTCCTAATCCAAACCTCTAATGTATCCTCAATGCCATACCTCCGAAGTTTTAGCATTAGCCTACCATGGGGAACCTTATCGAACGCCTTACTAAATCCATATACACAACATCTACTGCTTTACCTCATCCACTTCCTTAGTCACCTTCTCAAAGAAAAAACAGCGACGAGAGTGGGACACGAACCCACGCGTGCAGGGCACAATGGATTAGCAGTCCATGTAGAGATGAAGTACATTTTCCCCGAGAGGGACAGTGGACATCAATGCAATGGCACTGGATGGGAGTTGAAGGAGGCGGGAAGTTAGGGACAGCCAATTTGTCTTTCTGATCCTTCACCGGTTCGCGTTTGAAGAGCAGGAAAGAGAATGGTGCTTTTCAGGGGTTCAGGATGATGTCCAACTTGGCAGGCTGGGAGAATAAGACACAGAGGGTGATGGAGGTCAGTATTCATGGCTGCTATTGCTGACAGAACAAGTTCAATGAATGGAACCTTGTTTACAATGACCTAAAGCTGAAAATGTGTTGCTGTAAAAGCGCAGCAAGTCAGGCAGCATCCAAGGAGCAGGAGAGTCGACGTTTTGGGCATGAGCCCTCCTGAAGAAGGGCTCATGCCCGATACGTCGACGGTCCTGCTCCTTGGATGCTGCCTGACTTGCTGCGCTTTTACAGCAACACGATTTCAGCTCTGATCACCAGCATCTTCAGTCCTCACTTTCTCCACAATGACCTAGAGTTATGGAGCACAGAAACGGCCTCTTCGGCTCATCTCGCCCATGCTCGCATGATTTAACAAATTGAAGCAATTCAATTTGCTGGTACTTAGCCCAAATCACTTCATTTTAAATCCCGATGTTGTATTGGTTAAGAAAGTGTAAAAGTTTGGTGTCAGGCTGCGGTCCGTAAATATTACATATTCTTCAAAGGATGGGCAGTGAATTAGTGTCGACTTACTTCACACTGGGTGCGTCTTCTATGAACGAAACTCAGGAGGAAAATCAAAATTTTCATTACCCAAGCACAATATTGCAGTATCTGTGAACCAATTCACGATAGTGACATTAATGTCAGTACAACTATCTGGTCAACCACATGGAACAAACATCACGCGCGTTTCCAGGGATAGGGGGCAACAGTGGACTGGAGTCGCTGTTCTCAACTTGTAAACTTTCATTGAACATGCTTGCAATCTCTTTTTGAAGCCTTGTGTATTTGAGTGAATTGGGCCAAAAACCGTGTTGCTTCAAGAGAACAGCATTTCCTAATTCCACATAGTGCATGCTTATTTCCCTGCTTCATCCCATATATCTCTCCAAGGGATTGTTCCAAGCTTTCAGCTCGTATTCATTTTCCTCTGGAAGATAAATCAATAATTTAACACAATAATTTAAAGAACTTCCTCATTGTCTTATTCAATGCTGGTAATGTCAAGTTCAGAACTGTCTATAGTGACTACGGACGTCTCAGTTGTAACATATGGCGCGTTATCGTTTTGCTCCCATTCCAGATTGAAATACCGTTTGAACATATTCACACGACATATTGTGAGAGCTGGAATTCTTACAGTTCATTACGGGCACAGTGGACAATGGAGAAACGTCGTATGTGGTGCAAGTGAATCTCCAGGTGACCTTTATCAAGGAGGTATACAAAGGCTGCTGCAACAGGTGAAGTTGCACGGCATTATTTGCAATGGAGCTGCATGTGTAGATGATTGTCTAATGCACAGAATACAATAAGTGTGCGAAAATCTTTTGTTTTGGTTTTGGCAATCAATGTCTCCTGGTATGTCTCTGGGAAGAGTGCTGGAATCGCAATCGTTTCCAATTGATATTGATAATTTGGAATTGGAGGTCAAGTGTGGTGTGTCATTGTTCGCAGACGACCTGACGATGAGTGGTACAGCAAAAGCAGGAGGAGGACAGGGAGAGGTTAAGTGAGTGGGCAAGGGTGTGGCAAGTGCATTCCTATGCTGCAAAATGTAAAATCATTCATTTTGACAGGGATAACAGACATAAAGTCTATTATTTAAAGGGACAAAAGTTGCAGCATGCTGCGGTGCACAGGGCCCCGTATGTCTTTGTGCATGAATCCCAGCAGGTTTATGTGCAGTTAGAGCAGGTCATTCAGAATGAAAATGACTATTGTCCTTAATTGTTATAGGGATGAATTTTCAAAGGACTGAGGCAAAATGACTGCTGGATCATGTGCAGATCAGGTCACACCTGACATATTGTGAAAACGTTTCATCTTCTTACTTGTGAAATAATATAATTACACTGTACGGGATGCAGAGGAGGTTCCCAAAAATGATTCTAGAGTGAAGAGGGTTGCCTTGTGACGACAGATTCGTAGCTGAGCAGCTATTCATTGGAATTAGAAAAGTGGAGGCTTATAGCCATATGTCTTGATGAAGAGATTATAGGGCGTTGTCGTATGCACTTATCAGTTCTATTGAAGAGTTACATAGCAGGTGACAGTCATAGTCATGCAGTCAATGATGAAGAGTGTGCATAGTCAAATTAGCTGACATACCTTCAAAAAGGGCAAGTAAATATACGACTCAGTTGAAGAAATTATTCAGTACCCAAAGGGTGTGAATCTGTAACGTCCCTGCCACCTGACGCAGTTGAGTCTATCACGTTGCATGTTGCAAAAGCCAAGATAGATTTGTACTTGACAAGTGCAGGCTTTTTGTGAGTGGATGGGTAAGTTGAGTTGAGCCCCAAAAAGATCTTCCGTGATCTTATTGAATGAGGAATCATGCTCGATGTGTCAGATGTCATACTCCTACTCCATATGTTTCTTAAGCTAGAACGTAAAACATAGAACTTACACCATTAGAGCAGCAGTGCAGGCCCTTCGACACTCGATGCTGCGCCGACTTGTGAAACCAACCTGAAGTCCATTTAAAATGCTCTATTCAATTTTCATCCATGTGTATCCAATGACGATTTCAGTCCTCTTAAACTTGGCCAGTCTCCTCCTGTTGCGTACCCGCCATTCCATAACTGTACTACTCTCTGAGTAAAGAAATGACCTACGGCAGCTATCCCATATCTATCAAGTCTCAATTTAAATTTATACTCTCTCAATCTAGCCATCGTCATTCGAGGTAAAAAGGATCTCAATGTCCAATCGATGTAAACGTCTGATCATATTATACGTCCCAATTAAGTCTCCTCTCAATCTTCTTCAACCGAAAGAAAACTGCCTCAAGTCCCTCAGTGTTTGTCGTAAGACCTTACCTCCACATTAGGCAACATCCTGGTAAATCTCCTATGAACCCTTCCAAAGTTTCCACATCCATTCCATAATGCGGTGACCAGAACAGTACTCAATACTGCAAGTGCAGCAGCACCAGATTCCTATACACTTGCAGCATCGCCTCATGGCTCCGAAACTCAGTTACTCTCATCATAAAAGCTAATACACTGCATACCTTCTTAACAACCATCTCAAACTGAGTGGGAACTTTCAGAGATTTATGATTATAGATATTGAGATCTCTCTGTTCATCGACACCACCAAGCATCTTACCATTTATCCAGACCTCTGCATTTCTGTTACGTCTTCCAAAGTCAGTCAGCTCACATTGATCTACATTAAACTCCATTTGGCAACTCTCAACAGAGCTGTGCAGCTTATCTATGTCCATATGTAACATACAACATCCTTCATCCGTAGCCAAAAATCTACCAACCTCGTGTCATCCACAAATTTACTAATATATCCTTCTACGTCCTCATTCAGAGCATATATATACAAAATGACAAACTGCAGTGACCCAATCACAGATCACTGCGGTGCGACTGAAATCCAGAATGACCATTTCGTATTAACCACAATTTTATGTCTTCTTTCAGTTAACCAATTTCTGTTCGAAACCGCCAAATAATTCTCAATCGCGAGCCTTTGCATTTTGTGCAATAGCCTACCATGGAAAACCTTATCATACACTTTAATGAAATCCATATAAACCATATCAATGGCTTTTCCCTCATGCACCTCTTTGGATATTTTCCCAAATGGCAATATAAGTTTTGTGAGACACGATCTACCCTTCACATAACCGTTTTGCCTATCGGTAATCAACTTGCCCCTTCCTAATTGATTATAAATCCCACCTAATAACGTGTTCCAACAGTTTACCCACAATTGAATTCAAGATCACTGGTCTGGAATGACCATGATTGTCTCTACTCCGCTTCTTGAAAAAGGGAATGGCACTTGGTATACACCATAGAGACACAGAGTCAGGGAGATGTACAACATGGAAACAGACCCTTCCGTCAAACCCGTCCATGCTGACCAACTTTCTCAACTCAATCTAGTTCCACCTGCCAGCAATCGGCATATATCCCTCCACACCCTTCTTATTCATATACACATCCAGATGCCTCTTAAGTGCTGCAATTGTACCAGCCTCTACCACTTTCTGTGGCACCTCATTCCATTCATATATCACCCTCTGCGTGAAAGAATTGCCTCTTAGGTCACTTTTATATCTTTCCCCTCTCACCCCAAACCTATGCCCTTTAGTTCTGTACTCCCCCACCCCAGGAAAAAGACTTTGTCTATTTATACTATCCATGCCCCTCATAATTTTGTAAACTTCTAGCACCATTCCTGTCGACAAAAATGACATAAAGGCCATAGCCAAAGCTCTGCAGCCACCTTCCCTGCTTTCCACAGAATTCTGGGAAAAATCCCAATCGGCGTGGGGACTTATTTGTTTTCACATTATCCAGAATTGCTAACACCCCTTCTCCTGAATCTCAATCCCATCTGGTCTATTCGCCTGTATCTACTTGACAACATTTTTCCAGCGTGAATACTGATAAAGTATATTCATTGTGGACTTAGCCTATTCCATTTGACTCAATGCATAACTTCCTACTACTTTCCACAATTGGACCTCATCTTGCTCTTGTCATTCTCTCATTCCTAATATACCTAAGGAAAGCCTAAGGTGATTTTGTTTTGGATCCAATCCTCCAACGACTTATCATGTCCGTTCTTCGCTCGTCTCTTTCGGGATTTCCTGGCTAGCTTTACCTCCCAAGCGCCCTAACTGAGCTTTCACGTCTTTGTCAAACGTTATCCTTCTCATTGCTCTTTCGTAAACCACGGCTCCATCGCTGTACAAATTTCTCCCTTATACAATGTCCTTATATAATAACGAATTTGTCCTTCGATTGGGTGGTCTTATTAAGTAAGACACCTCAATCAATTTCACATCCATTGGATAAGAAACACTACGGATTGGACTTTAAAGATTTCCCTTCCACTTGGAATAACACTAACCCTTTACCTCCGTGAGCAAAACACACGAATAGGAGAAGCCATTCAGCTGTTCGAACCTCTCCCGCCATTCAACAGGATGTTTTTCTGCCGAGTTGCACATGTCTGCACTGAGGTCCTGAAAAATTAACAAATTTCACATTTACTGTGAAAACTGAAGTGCTTTTCTAAAATCAATATTGTGCTGAACATTGCAACAGTTTGCAGTCGAGGAGACAAGTAGTCTTTGTTTGAACTTTGTCAACATTCAAGTTAAGGGAAACATAAGAACAGTCAGTCCACAACAAAGGAATGAAACAAATACAAGTCAAGTCCTCCCAGTCTGTGTCCTTGACAGCGTGACAAGAATGGTAAAAGAATATGTGAATTATGCTCATTGGCCTCACACAAGGCATTTCTCGAAAGTGTATTTGTTCCTCTGCATGCAGTGATTTTTTTTAAAAGTTATTTTTCTTTGCTCTCGATATTTGACTCCAGTAAAGTTAACTTCCACGACAGCCCTCGTCCATCCCTTAACGTGGCAAATCCTCCCAAATTTCAATCTGACAATTTATGGAACATCTAGCGCAGTTGTGCTAATCTTTTCCAAATGTCTAAACCCCTTTTTACTTTTCGTGTGTATGTTTGTGAGTGTCTATCGGTGTTCGGGTGTGTCTGTGTTAGGGTGAGTGAGTGTGTATATGCAGGTGTGTGCAGGTGTGTGTCTGTGTGTGTGCCATGCGTGTTTCCCCTTGATCGTGTGAGTACGTTTGTGAGTGACAGTGCGTGTGTGAAACTGTTGTATGTCATGGATTCACAGTGTGTTCAAGAGTGAGAGTGTATGTGAGTGTTTGCGACTGAGCCATGCATGTGCATGTCTATGAGTCAAAGTGTGTGAGTCTATGTGTGTGAGTGTGAGTTGAAGACAGTGGTTGTGAGTGAATGCGTCTGTGAGAGAGTGTGTGAGACAGAATGTGCGTGTGTGGTTGTTGGGGGTAATCTCTCACAGAATGGACTGGGTCCAAAATATGGGCCTCAACCCCAGTAGCAAACTGGAACGGAATGGCTGTATTCTCGAGCACTCTGTGTGACTGATCGCGAAGTTTAGGGGAGAAAGTTCCTTGAAATTTTTAGTTATTTGAACGTGAAGGAGCAGAGATCAGGAGGCGCAACTTGGTCAATGGCTCCGTGCTTTCCTTAATTGAATAGCAATATCACCTTCCCTCTCTCTTCCCCTGACGTACAAAATGTAGTGATTTCGGAGAAAGTAAGGTCTGCAGTTGATGTAGTCAGAGTTGAAGAGTGTGCTGAATGCTGTGTCTGTGATACTCACCCCACACATATCGTGAATGCCCGGAATCTTCACGGATAGTATCACCATCTCCATGTGGTCTTTAATAAAATCCACGCACTGTCAGAACCAAGATTTGGAAAGAGAGGAAAACGTTCAGCTGATTACATGCAGATACGTTTTGAATGTTAGAGTTTTACCTGTTTCCTCCTCTTCATTTGTCAGCTCGCAAAATGCACGTACCACCCTTTGCATGAAAATACTAGCACACTCTTCTAATTAAAATCTTTTGCCTCTAAACGTAAAATGACGCTCTCTTGATTTGGTCCACCCCATCGGCAGAGAAGATCTCAGTGATTCACCCCAACTATGTTCCTTATGATTTACTGTATCTCTACATAGAACACACTCATCCTCTTGCACTTCGCGGGAAACAATGTCCCAGCAAATCCGGCTCCTCGTTATACCTCAAACCCTGAAATCTCGGTGACATACTTTCAAACCGTTTATTACACTCTTCCATAAGTAATATTATCATTCCTGCAGCAGACTGACGAGAATTGTCTACAGTTTTCGAAAAGTGACCTCACCAAAGTCTTATGCAGATCTAACATGACATCTCATCTCCTGCACGTAATGCTCTGAAAGATGACGGAACGTGCAGCAAAACCAATTTCATAAACCTGTCTACCAGCGATGTCACTACAACTATCTACATTATTCCACCACTTGGTCTCTCTGCTCAAAGCACACCTCAAGCACTAACATACACTGCATAAGTCCGCCCTGGATTGTGTTCCCAACCTCTAACGTCCCACCCTGTTCAGCTTTAGCTCAGAAAGCAATCCCTCCATGCCCAGGGATCACCCTGGTAGACCTTCTCTGAAAGGCCTCTAATGAAATGATGTATTTCCTTAAATAAGGGGGACCAAGTCTGCTCAAGATGCTCCGGATGATTTTTTTTTCTTTCCCAGCCCTTTCATCTCAATCTCACTGGAACTCACCATCAAATTCAATTCATTAGAGAGCGAAGGGCAGACTTTCTGTTGCAGTGTTTCGATGTCCATATCATGCCCAGGGATCACCCTGGTAGACCTTCTCCGATTGCAACTGGAGATTATTGGAGATTTCCACACACTGAAAACAAGTCATCGTAGACAAAACTAGTTTGCAGAGAAATGGGAGAGACACTGATTTAATAGTGAATGTTTCCCACAAGCAATCAATACACTAATTTTCATCTTTTAGTTGAGGGCCGGGTGTGGGGCGTAGATTAAATAAAAGAGACGCAGACTACACTGCACCAAATCTGCTTCTGACATTCTGTGTTGGGGGAGTGCGTGCAATTGCAAAATAAGTGGAGACGAGACTGTGATATTGCTTGTGAAACTCGGCAGCTTTTAAAGCATCTGTGCAGTCAGAGAAGGCAGGGTAAAAGTTCCGAATCAGCTGTACTTCTTCAGAAGATATTCCTGCCTGCATAGACAAATAAAACCACTTTACAAAGATTTTTGAACAAGATTCCATCAGGACATGCGCCGAATTTCGTTGACCGTGATTGGTTAATCTGTTTAACCCGATATGGGCTGATCAACAGCGAAGTAGGATTGGAAGGGAAAGTTCGAGACACTAAGGTATTTCATAAAGATTTCAAAATTATTTTTCAGTCGATTTCTCTCTCTCTCTCTCTCTCTCTCTTGCTCTCGCTCTCTCTCCCTCCTATCTTCCTCTCGAGCTAACTGTAAAGGAAGTTTCAGAATCTTAAAGGAACTTTCAGAGAAAGAGAGGTACAGTTAGTAAGTTTGCAGATGACACCATAATTGGAGGTGTAATGGACAGTGATGAGGGTTACCACAGATTACAAAGGGATCTGGACCAGATGGGCTAATGGGCTCAGAAATGGCAGATGGAGTTTAATTCAGATAAATGCGAGGTGTTGCATTTTGGGAAATCAAATCTTAGCAGGACTTATACACGTAATGGCAAGGTCCTAGGTTGTGTTGCTGAACAAGGAGACCTTGGAGTGCAGGTTCAAAACTCCTTGAAAGTGGAGTCGCAGTAGATAGGATAGTGAAGAATGCGTCTGGTGAGAGTATTGAGTACAGGAGTTGGGAGGTAATGTTGCACTGTACAGGACATTGTTTAGGCCACTGTTGGAATATTGCGTGCAATTCTGGTGTCCTTCCTAGCGGAAAGATGTTGTGAAGCTTTAAAGGATTCCGAAAATATTTACGAGGATGTTGCCAGATTTGGAGGACCTGAGCTTCAGGGAGAGGCTGAACAGGCTGGGGCTGTTTTCCCTGGAGCGTCGGATGATGAGGGGTGACGTTATAGAGGTATGCAAAATTATGAGGGGCATGGATAGGATAAATAGGCAAAGTCATTTCTCTGGGATTGGGGAGTCCAGCTCAAAATAGCATATGTTTAGGGTGAGAGGAGAAAGATATAAAAGAGAATTAAGTGGCATTTTTTTCACGCGGGGTGGGGGGGTCACGGTGTGGGTACGTGTGTGGACTGAGCTGCCAGAGGATGCAGTGAAGGCTGGTAAGATTGCAACATTTAAGAGCATTTGTATGGGTATACGAATAGGAAGGTTTTGGAGGGATATAGGCCGGGTGCTGGTAGGTGCAACTGGGATTGGATTGGAATATCTGGTTGGCGTGCACAGGTAAAACCAAAGGGTCTGTTTCTAGCTGTGCATCTCTATGACGATATAATTGCAGGGAATTCCCTTGGAACAACCAGACGAAATGGCCAGATCAGAACTGGGCAGAGATTTAATATCATTCCTCTCCATTTACGACTCGCTCTATCGCAATGTCCTGTGGTGATTTTCAATGTTGGACTTTCAGACCAGAATGAGCAGATTGTGTGTGGCAATTTGAATTGATGTGTTTCTTGTCTATCCTGCACAGGAACTCAATTGGACACAAGGAGCGTGTTGTGGCTGCCCAGAGCTGAACAGGTCCGGGGCTGGAAAGTACTTTCGGAGAATCTGTTCAGGTCAGCAGAAGACTTTGCTTTGCTGAGACACTGTTGGGAAAACAAAACAAAAACTCATCTTAAGGGAATATATTGTATCTCCCAGACCTGAAATCAGAATAAACGTCTGGGACAGTTCACACACCTCCTTTTGACGATTAAAATACAAGAGTGCTGGTCAGTTTTTATTGTATTGCAACAGAATGGCCAAGTTTTCAGATCTTTGACATATATGTCAGTTCTGAACTGTTAACTCTACTTTCTGCAGATGATACGAGACTGGCTGACTTTATGGAACGGTTTGTTTTTTATTTATTGCCGACAAATTAAATGGAGCCCATTTGGTCTGTCACATCAGCGCGGCCCCTCCGAAGATTATTCCATCCTTTCAATGCCACCCTGCATTTCCTGCTAACCCACATGATCTGCGAATTTTTAGACTATCGGAGAAAACCGGAAAAACTGAGGAAACCCACGCACACAAGGGGGAGAATGCAAACACATTAGCATTATGTAGCACCGATAAAGTCATGCCACTTTTCCATCGGTGTCACTGAGCAGGGAGCTTTGCAGGCTACACACTGAACAGCAAATGAGCGTTCAATTCGCATCACCATCAAAGCAAAGGGAACTGACAAATGTTGCTTGCCTCGGTGTTTCTTGGACTCCTTCAGACGCACCATCAACGCTGACAACATACTAAAGAGGAAAGTTTTATAATGTGCTTAGCATCTTACCTGGAGAGATGAAGTAAAGAATTAAGAGTGGCAAGACAGCCATCGCTGCTTTCTGAGTGTCGAAACCACATGCACTCCTGTTGTTATACAATACGGAATCACCCTGAGCAAAGGCTTTCCTGTCCAATGACAGAACAGTCAGCACATTAAAACGGGTCAGATAGCCAATAGGAGCCCTGCCTTGTGTCCAAGACAACGATTCCTTACTCGGACAGATTGATGTACGTTTATTCGGTGTGAGATCATGTTGCCACGTTTCACTTAGAGCCTGGAAATTAAACATCAACTAGAAGACAGTGCCACAATAGAATTGGCGAATTGTTCTCGTCTAAAGGGTGACGATTTCTCACTTTGTCTGATTGTTACTGGGATACTTCTTCCCCTAGGGCTCCTGCTTTACAATTCGCGCCAGCGTCCTGATTTGGGTTGAGGGTGAAGCCCACTCAAGTATTCCATGCTGAATCTGTGCCCTGCTACAGAAGGTGGATTTTCACACATCTTCTAAAAAGGAATCTTTGTTGGGTCCGTGAAGTGAGGATGGAGGTAAAGGTATTTCAGGATCCACCCTTTGAAAGAAGTTTTTGGTCTTTATTTCGGTTTACCCACTGTCCTACTGGCCATTAACATTCGAGGGGCCAGGGCTCCGAAACTCTGATTCACAACGAGGTTCAGATACAAACCGCAACGTTGAAATAAGAGCAAATAAACGGACAGAGGCCATACGGGGAGAAAGCTGGTGTACCCAGCACAGCACTGTGTGCTTACAGTGCTAAGATAGAATTCCACATCAGAGAGACCATCCAAGCAAGACTATTCACAGATGTGCCGATATAAATACTCGAAGACAGGGAGGTAGAAACAGATTTCCCGTTATGAATGTTATGCAGGTGGAGTACCAACTGCCTAAAAAGAAACAGTTAATGGTGCTATCCTCGAATCACTCGCGCATTGGAAGACAGGAATATGACTGAAACCGAGAACTGATTGTTCCTGTCATGGGTGACTGGCACTGTCTTGTGTTGCAAAGCTGGCACATTGAAGGAAACACCATGTACCCATCTTCATTTCAAACACGGGAAGAATTCGATCAGATGGAGAGCGAAAATAATGATGCTCTGAAGGTCAGAACACTGGCACAATTTGGTACAACTCTCTCATTTTCCTACCTTTCCCCAGCCTTTTCCGAAGTCTAAATTCATAAATGGGTCCTGTACATTTCTCTATCTATTTCCCAACTCTAAACTCAGTAGTAAGAAATCCCTGATTCCGGACAGCCCTAATTCGTGCTGTGTACTCGACATGATCAGTGAATCATATTTGCTAAGTTCGCCCTACATTTTTACTTACTGACAACACGAATGAAAATGAAACGTTTCCGTTTGCAAACAGTGAAGATGTTCTGACGAAGAATTGAAAAGTGAAATCTCTCTCTCTCAAGCATCCTCCCTCCCGAGCCCCGGCAAGTTGATGTCTCGCTTGCAATTTTTTTTCATCGATTGCTGCTCGGTTAACCATACCATGGACTGAGGCAATTTCTGAAACCGAATATCGACTTGTGAGATTCTGGATTTCACTGACACAGATAGTGATTGAATTTGAAACTTTCTACGTTATTGTGTGGATGCCATACACAGACATAGATGGTGGAGTGTAAGGATAGAAAAAAAGGAGATGAGCTTATCAGCGCGAACCTCATGAATAGTGGAGCAGTCTTGAGAGGCTGAATGACAGGATATTAATTTGAATTATTAAAATGCTTTGCATTTTCGTAAAACAACCGAGGGCAGGACTTATACAACCATAATTAGTGCTTTGGGCAGTGTTGTACAACAGACTAAGGGGTATGGGTGCATATTTCTTCCTAAAGAACTGGGTGGAGTACTGGTGGTCGTCACCTGGGAGATACGATTGAGGTCGAGAGAGTTCCGAAGAGATTTATCAAAAGGCTGCTGGAAATGTAAAGCTTGAGTATTAACGAGAGTCCGGAATCGTTTTGTGCCTCGATGGTGGAGGGGAGACCTTGCATAATTTTAATCATCATGAAGGGCACAAACAAGACAAATAGCAGGTATGCTTTCCTCATGTTGGGAAACTTGAAGTAAAAGCGTTTTTTGAAGTGATTAGCGCTAAGTTAAAAAATAATGAAACGTATTCTTCTTAATCAGTAAATGGTTCATGTTTGCAATGAGCTTACAAAGGAAATCTTGGGTATGGGTACACATACAAGTCTTAGCAGACATTTGGATCAGTACATAAACAACGTTTCGACGGATTGTGAACAGGAGTAGGCAGGTGGGATCAGATATCCAACCCAATCTCGTCCCACCTGCCAGCACCCGTCACATATCCCTCCAAACCCTTCCTATTCACATAACCATTCAAATGCCTCTTAAATGTTGCAATTGTACCAGCCGCCACCACAAAATAGAGCCTTGTTTTGTGATGAGGTTTCCAAACTGGGGTGTCGCTTTGTTTCATTAGACCGTCACTGGAGTTAGGTGGAAGATAAACCGGCAATTACAGTTCTTCAGAATTGTTTTGGATACGGTTGCAGGACAGCCTTTTCGGTGGTAAGCTATTGGGCTACAAGTCTGCTCACATTGGTCATAAGATAAGGGGTGTGGGGGAGAAGAGCAGAGAATTGGTCCCTGGGATCTCCATAACTGTGGGAAAGATAGAACATTCTGGAAAAATGAAACAATCTAAAACTGAGCATGTTGTCTTCCAGGTGCTCTTGTTTGTGATGTCTCACATCGTGATTTTGGAATCCTTCAGGGGGGCGGGGAGCAATGTAAAGTCTTGTTCCACATAGGCACCACCGACATTGTTGGAAAAGTGATGGGGATATAAGGCAGAAATTCAGGGAGGTAGGTTGAAAGCTAAGAACTAGAACAAGCAGATTCGCTGTCTTTGGTTTGTTACCAGTATCACGTGATAACGAGGCAAGGAAAAGAGAAAAGGGAAAGAGATGGGTTAAACGAGTGACTACAGGGATGGTGGAGGAGGGACGAATTCTGATATTTGGATATTTGTGTCTCATGCGAGTTTAGGTTGATCCTGTGAAAGCGGGTATGGTTTACACCTGAAGCAGGGGGTGTAAAATATTTTGGGGGAAGCGGGAGGAATTTGCTAGTGTCTTCTGCAGCCTTTAAACTGATTCGTCAGGGCGATGGGAACCTGAATTGCAGCTCCAGTGTACAGGAGATTGAGAAATATGATTTCATAAATAAGGCTAGCAGGTAATAAGAATGTTATGGCAGGGAGAAAGGTGATTTGAAATGTGTTGACCTCAACGCCAGGAGCATCTAAAAAATGGTGGGACACCTTTCAGCATGTGTTTTCGAAATTGTGGTGATTTCGGAGATGTGGATATAGCAGTGACAATTATGACTGTTGCAGCCTACGGGAGAAATGGCAAAATGTATTTGAAATGCTGTGGTAATGCAATTGTAACGAAGGGGAGAAGGGATTCCCAAACTTATGCTCCATACTGCCGGAGAATATGAGGTCAACCTAATGCTCTTGAGTGTGGCTGTTTGCTGCAACAGTGCAGCTTGCCTCAGCTGCTGTGGTTTGGATTCGCCTGTTGACATGAGCACTGTACCGGCACTCAGCATTAGTAGCCTCGCAAGCCATTCTGGGAATGAAACTCTCTCAATCAGTGTTCAGTCGTTCCCATGAGGAACAACAACTTGAGCAAGACCAGAATTGCTGAGTGACATTTCGATGACCCATATCCACTTGCGAAGTGATCGTTTGAGAAAATGCATTCAGTGTGAATTACATCTCGAACTACTAATGAGCTCCAGAGGACAAGGAGATTAATATTTCTGGGAAATATTCCTGCGGAAGTTCATACTGATATCGATTTCATCAAATTCGTTCAGAAGTTCACCATCCCGAATCCGACCTCATTCTTTTGGAACATCTGCCGTTTTTTTTTTCCGACGGGGAATGGACAAACGTGTGGTCGCCCTACCAAGTGTTAATCTATTGGCAATGTCTATTACAGATCGGAAATTAACAGCAAAATTTATAAGGGCAGAGCCTCGTCCCACCACAGAATGACTTTGAAATCAGCGACACTATGTCAGAAATAGTAACGTAATGTGTTAGACATACTTGGCGCAGTTTTCGACTTTTGGATCTAATATGATAAGTTTACCAAATATTGGCAGGATGCTTGAAATGCGTATGCCAACTCAAGGACGATTGTTGTGGGCCAATGTTTCAGTCACTTTTTTTTCTGTGCACTGAAATTACTCCACAGAGACCGATATCTGAATACCCAGACACTGTTCATGGCAAGTGCATAACAACATGACATCATTTCGGCTTCCCCAGAGCGACCTCTCAAA
The DNA here is from genome assembly GCF_020745735.1 of Hemiscyllium ocellatum. Lineage (NCBI taxonomy): Eukaryota > Metazoa > Chordata > Chondrichthyes > Orectolobiformes > Hemiscylliidae > Hemiscyllium > Hemiscyllium ocellatum. The sequence continues at coordinate 2,632,190 of NW_026869341.1, forward strand.
CTGAAAAGAACCTCTCACACCGTAATTGTATCTGCCAGCCGAGAATGCCGAGCAAGATCAGATTACATGATATTCTATGATGTCCACCCCTTTGAACTTGCTGTCATTCATACAAATCAGCTATCAGTAGCTCATCAAACACAGACGTAACTCATAAGCAAACGCGTGGAAAAAGCTAATTCAGTTGTATTAATTGCCTACCGCGCAAATGTAGCAGCAGGATGACAAACTTCTTTTTAACTGTCACAAAGAGAGAGAGAGAGAGAGAGAGAGACAGACAGACAGACAGACAGACAGACAGAGATACTTGCAGCTTCCACCCACAATAGATACTGAAACCAAAAGCTAAAATGTTGATGCTGTGCGTGACCTGATAAATGTAGGTTTCTTCTCCTGTGTCAAAATAGATACAAGGACTCAACACCTGGCATTTGTGTGGCATGTTCATTTCCTGGCATTTGTGTGGCGCGGAAGTTAGTAGCCAACTCTCAATCCATCTTAAGTTCTTTCCAGACTTTGCTTCATTTGGGCATAGATTGCTTCAGTATGTGCGAACAATTGATACGAAATAAGAACTTGTTTAACCTTGACAGGAATGTGTATTCATATCTACTAAATATGTAATACATGTGTTTGAAATCTGAAAATGAATGATGTGAGCAAACAAAGTTGAGTGCCTTTCTGTTTGTAATGTGAGACTGATAGTGCGAGCTCTCTTGCCAACATGAGTTTGCCAGAATGGTGTTTGACAAACAGTGGTTAACCATCATTGAGCTCCTTAAGTCTTTGTTTTTATTGTTTCAGCAAACAAAAGCAAGATATGTGGGTGGAGTCACGCTCACCAAGACCCAGGGCTATGGTTTTCCCTTCAGTTTAAGCTGGGGTGGGATTTGGAGAGAGATCGAATCTGATGGACATAAATTTGTCCCCTCTTCTAAACAAAAAAAAACACTTGTTTACTCTACCTGCTACTAGAAACCTAATTTATTTTCTCGGTTTTCCTTTCTCCATTCATTGGAGAAAGCAGATTTACAAAAAAAAAATCAGTGTTTCTGAGAGCACACAACAGACAATGCTGGAAAAAAACAGCAGGGTTTGCAGCACCTCCAGAGAAAAACCACAGTTAACGTTGTGGATCCAGTCACACTTTCTCAGAACTCATGCATTGATGTGATTTTGCTAATTTTAACAGTTGAGGTTTAGTTTTCCTTTTAATGAAGTTAAAGTGAGGCCGATTCTGTATTGTTTGCTGTATGTTAACTCTTTTGAAAGAAAAACCTTGCACATTCGTTCCTCTTTAACTCAATAAATGGTAGAGTCTGGGCTATCTTCTTGATATGTTTTGAAGTGATTTTGTCCATTTAGTAACATTGCCGCAGCTGTAACAGGGCTACAATACCCATGTTGCAGTTTGACTAAATATCCATCGGACAAAAGGTTTAAAGTCTGAATGAAAAAGTGCAGGCAGATAATGGAATCGGTCTGGCTCCGTGAGTGATAGCTCTACATATGACAAATGAAACAGCAACATTTTCAAATGAAATTTTAAAGAAAATGCTGTGCACAATCTGTAAAATCCAAAAAAAACAAATAAACTGTTCGAGAAACCCGTAGAGTCTGTCAGAGAAAGAAGGGATAATTTCGAGTCTGGAGACTCTTAATCAGTACTATCTGTAAAATGAATGGAGATCATGAAGCTGCCCTTTCATAGTTAATGGATTGGTCCTTCATGAACTCCACAATGTGCGTTATGCTTCGGAAAGTTTCGATAATGATATTATTTTCCTTTTTTTTACATTTCTTGAGTAATTTAAGCAATGTTTTTGGAAACAGTATCAAAGCCGCTGACATAACGTTTTTGCTCAAGGAAATGGAAATAATAGTAATGATGACATGGACATCAATGTCAGTGGGAATTTATTCTATGTCTATTTCAAGGCCCATTTAAGAGAATCAGTTGAGAGGGCCTTGCTAAACTATCGCTTAGAAGCAAATTCATGCAGATGCTTATTCAAGAAATGGAACATGCATTAATTGATGAGGTAGAAAGCATTTACTACCTGATTCTAGCAGCTGTTGCAATCACCAGTTAGCTTCCTTCTCAGCCGTTGATGCTGAATATTGGAGTGAACTCTGTTTCTGTTCTTAATAGCATTTCTCACTGAATTTATCTCAAACGTGCTTGTTGTGTCTAAGAATTGACCAAAAGCCGTTACTCTGTTCACAATATATTTTTTTCAAAAAGGAATGCATTTTATCTGCAACGAGTTTGATTTGTTGAGATCCAACATTCAGAGTAATAGTTGAACGAAAAAGGGGAGATTATTTCTTCAGAAATGGGATAATGTTTCGCTCTCTCGGAGGCAGTCTGATACTTCAGAATATTGTGCTTCACAGGGGAGCGAGCACAATTTTTTCACCAAAAAGAAATCATGAAGGAGGAGTTCTTGATAACCAATAAGGTGAATGCTTAGTGGAAATATTCAGAAGTATACAGAAATGTAGTGATGACGATAAAACTGCATCAGTCATCCATTTATCGGAGAGGAAATCAGGCTCTAAGGAATAAGTGCGCAACTCATTTTTGTTTCTTTGGTATGTTCAACGTGTTCATGAAGTTTTGTTTTTCTTGTTTATTTGTGTTGACAAAAGGCTTCTGTCCAAGAGTCAGGAGCAGAGAATCTCTGATTGTCACTTTCTTTGATTTATGAGTTTCACGATAGGAATTAAAGTAATTGAATAAGTTCTGTGTGGATGAAAGCGATTTCGCCCATCGAGTCCACACCAATCCTGCAAACTATGTCGTCCCGCATTTCTCATGGCTAACATATATACACTGCACATCCTAGATATTACGGGGAATTTAGCATGTCTAACCCACCTTCTGTACATATCTTCGTACTTTTGGAAGGAATCAGAGCACCCAGAAGTAATCCATGTAGGCAGCGAAGAATATGCAAGCTTCATACGGTCACCTGAGGATGGAATTGAACCGATATGTCTTGAGCTGTGTTAACCACTGAATCACTGTGTCGCTAAGAAAATATGTTGCAAATATTTTCAGGAAGAAAAATGTCTTCTCTAGTCTCAGTACTGTACAGACGTAGCTGGAAATAGTCTCACCTTACTCTGAGGATTACTTTTACGATATTAACTAACAATCTGTTGTTGTGTAATATTGTGCATAACAGATCCTGGAACAGATTTGCCGAAGGCATGAAATATGGGAAAATAACTATCAGATAGTTTTGTAAAAGGAATAAAGTAACAAAAGAACATGCAGGGACAGACATTCATCGAGAAGAAAACACTGGAGATGTGGATATTGAGTGATAATGATCGGTAACAGATCAGGTGAGATCAAAGAATGAAATGATCACACAGAGTGTAGAAAAACACATGATTAAGCAAGTGTAAGTTTGAGAGAAGAGTGTGAATTTCAGAGTTGAAATGGAGATGCAAAATCGCAAATTGGACTGTCTGAGAACGAGTGACAGTGAGGGATGGAGAATAAAGTAGAGGGCCATGAAGAGATGAAAAGATATTCAGATGGATGGGAGAAGCTATGAAAGTAATAACCAATGCACAATAATTCACTGGAGAATCCGCGTTTTTGTTTCCAGTTAGAATATCGCCTTATTGTATTGGTATTTCAAGCTGGCCTCACTTGCTGCAATTAAAAAAAATCCTTTCACTGTGTCAGTTTCGAACATCAATATGTTACTATTCAGAAGTTTTAATTGGATTTGTCAACACGTAGGACAATTCTTCATAACTCAGAACTTTGAAACTTTGCATAAAAATGTCCAAACAGACATCGGGAAACCACCACTCTGATGTGCTGGAATATAATTTCATTCCATACCAGTCCGCTGTGTGGAATTATTAAACATGTTTTGTACACTGAAGTTACTAGTTCACTATCACCAAAGGCCACAGAGATTAATGATTGATCTAGCTCCTGAAACAATTACTGCAAGTTCACTTGAATGAAACTCAGCTGCAATATAGCCCTTTGCAGATTCCACAGAGTGGAGACTATTGACACAAAAAGTTCACGCGGATCCACCGAAGAGTGACCCACCCAGACCCATTTACCGACGCTGTTACAGTTGATTTACCACTGAATTTTGCAACTAACCTACACATCACTAAACACTATGGCTAATTCAACCTACATGCACACCTTTGGATTGTGGGAGAAAACGCAGGTACACAGCGGAGAATATTTCTTTATCTTCTTTTGCACACATGGAATACCTACACTGCGGATAAAGGACATTTGGAGCAATAAGTCCTTACTGACCCTGCGAAAGGCATTCAATTACCCTGCACTACTTCTCACTGTTGCAGCTAAATTACACATTCCTGAACACGACGTTCAGCTTCGCTTGGCCAATTCACTTGAGTACACGTCTTTGGAATTTGGAAGGAAAAGCACCCGAACATGGATAGAACGTTGGATCTCTAAACAGACAGGGACCCCTATGCGACAACTGAACCATGTTTCCGAGGGTTGAGAAGCAGCAGTGCCAACCACTGAGCCACCGTGCCACTGAGCTTTCTTTATATTAAATTGTAAGCACACGTGGTGGAATTGTGGTAGCAGTACAGATTTCGTGATCACAGTGCCTTTAACGATACCGACATTAATTCAAATCCATTCATGTCAGGTACAATTTGAATTCAATGAAACAAAATCGGGCAATGTCCGATTTTCTTCTTGTTTCCGTTAGTCGAGGAAATGAATTGGCCGACATGTGACTCCGGAAGAGACAAAAAAAAACACGAACTGCAGATGCCGAAATCCAAGGTAGACAAGCAGGAGGCGAGAAGAATAAAGCAATCCAGGCAGCATCAGCAGATGGAGAAATCAACCTTTCAGGTGTAACACTCCTTCAGGCCTGAGGTGGGTGCAAGTACACCTGCAGATCAAGGAGAGTAGTGGGAGATGTGGGCGGTGTGATGAGTTCAGGACAGGTAAACACAAGTGGAAGATACGACGTGTTTGCTCGTTGATTAGCAATGCAATAGTTAGGACTCTGCAAGAAATGATTGATTAGAGGAAAGAAAGAGAGGGGGAGAGGCCTGGAACTGGTGTTAGTGGATGGAAAGGGAAGCTTCTTGAAAGTTAAAAAAAAGCTTATTGTTGAGTCTCCAGGCTGTCAGGCTGGATACAATGAACCAATCTGGAGAAGGGGCAGATGAACATCTACCACACCGGGAAGGACGTTTTGGGGCCTAAGATGGAGGTGAAGGGTTGGTGATGCCAATAGGTTTTCCTAGTCTTATTATCGAAGGGGAGAGTTCCTGGGGCTTCGGGGGTCTTTGTTGGGCAAGTGGTGTGAAAATAAATTGAAACGTAACGGTAGATTTGGTATGCAGGGACGGGTGCGAAGAGCAAGATATTCTTCGTGGTGGGATCTAAGTAGAAATGGTAGAAGTGCTTGAGAATGATAGGTTGGATGTGGAGACTGGTCGAGTGGGATTTGAAGACAAGGGTGAAACTTTTTCATGGCGTTTAAACGGGAATTTAGAGCAGTGGATTGGGGGATGGAGGAGGTGCGCTTGAGGTCAGTCTGGATGACCAAAGTGGTGAATAACACATTGATCAAAATAGATGGACTTCTGTAATTTTTGTGAAGAATATGTTTCCAATACAAGCAGATGCCCTGTACTCTGAGGAATTGGGAGAATTGACGTGTTGTGCACGTACAGATGAGTGACTGTGGGTCTACAGAAATCAGTCGTCTGGGACTGTACCGGAGATCGAAATGGAGATGTCAGGACACGGCGTGTGGTGTCCGAGAATGGACCAAGTTTGACTCCAGTCGTGGGACAGATTGTAAACTGTCTGGAAGCAATTGTGTAGGACTAATAAAAACTAACGCAGCATGTTTTTCCATGCATGAACTATTAATAAAATACTTGCATTCCTGCTTCAATGATTCTGAAAGATCAGCTTCTATCAAACTGTTTTCACTGCAGTTTCATAACCCTTGCTTTCTTTAGAAGCCAAATGTGCGATTTAAACGTCTTAGAATGTCTGAAGTCAATTTTCGTATTCCTCATGCCCTTAGAGATCACATTCTCTCGTTCGACTTAACATGTCCAATGGAATCAATTGCCATCAATCTTGCCCAGCTTTGAAACTGGTGCCAAACGTGAACTTGTACTATTGAATAGCATGACTGAGAAAACATTCTGTCAATCACATACCTCACAGAATTTTACTTCAGCCATTCAAATAGGTCCCATGCATTTTTAATCAATTACGGTCCTGAGTAAGTAAATGTTAAGCAATATTTTTTATCAACGAGAATTTGATAGAAATAGTGACCAAAATATCATTTTTCATCATAGAAGTGGCCGGAAATGATTAAAATTTCAACCCAGACAATGTTAATTGCCACCTGGACTCTGCAAATCATCACAAAGTTCCAAATATGCTTCTACCTGTTTCAATGAAACTCATTTTAAGCGTAATCCTGTTAGCTGAAAGTCTTCATTGATACTGTCGGATACCTTGATTGATAAAACTTTTCATCCCTTACAGACTTGGTTGAATTTTATTTCAGCCATCCATACAGATCTCGAGCTTTTCTTCCTCAATTAGGAATTGTGTAAATAAATGAAATTTTTTCTTTCTTTTGAACCAAAGGAAATTAACCGTCACTACTAATCCAATCTTTTCTCCTCATTGGAAGTGCAGAAAATGAACAAAATAACTACACAAAAGAGAAAATGCTGTAAAATATCATTAGGTCTGGCAGCATCTATAAGGAGAGAAAAGAGCTGACGTTTCGAGTCCAAATGCCTCTCTGCCATAGATTTGACAAAGTGTCAGTAGGACTCGAAACGTCAGCTCTTTTCACTCCTGACAGATGCTGCCAGACCTGCTGAGATATTCCAGCCTTTTCCCTTTTGATTTCAGATTTCAGCATCTGCAGTAATTTGTTTTTATCTTCTTTCAAACTGGACAATTTCACTTTGTCTTTGTATTCGCATCAAATCAGAATGCTCTGGCTTTTTTTTGTCCCTTCCAATTAAACTCAGGAGAGTTGTCATCCTGTTCCCTGAGGGAGCCGTTCTTTGCTTAAATGTATCTATCACTATATCCTGGACGTTTTCACGCGCCTTATACTTAGGCGGATAGCTGCAATTTATTTCCTACTCATTACACCGACTTGTTTTCTCACGACCAGTTTGGTTTTGCCGCCACAGTTGTTTCTCTCTGGCTCACTGTGACTGCCACCTTTCATCGATTTGTGGTTACTTGATGTGAGAAGCTCGAAAAACAATACAGGCCCTTCAGCCCTCGATGCTGCGCCGACCTGAGAGACTAATCTGAAGCCCATCTAACCTACACTATTCCATTTCCATCCATATGTCTACCAGATGACCATTTAAATGCCCGTAAAATTGTCGAATCTACGAATGTTTCAGGCAGGCCGTTATGCACTCGAAATGCTCTCTGAGTGAAGAAAGTATCTCTGACACTTGTCCTGTAACAAATTAACTCTCAATTTGAAGTTATATCTCCACGTGCAAACATCAAATCTGAAGAAAAATGCCCTAACTGTCTACCTGAACTAAACCACTGAGTGTTTTCTATATTTCATTTCAGTCACCTTTCAATCTTATTCTCTCTAATGAAAATAGCCTCAAGTCACTCAAATTTTCCTCATAATATCTTCCTCGATACCAAGCAAAATCCGAGTAAATCTCCTATGAACCCTTTCCAAAGAATCCACATCTTAACTGTACTGCACTGCAGTAAACAGAAGTGTACATAATACTCATAGTGAGGCAGCACCAGAGTTTTGCACAGCTGCACACGACCTCATAGTTCTGAAACTCAATTTCACAAACAATAGAAACTAATACAGCGCCTGCCTTCCCAACAAGCCCATCAACGGTGGCAACAACTTTTCACGATCTATGAATACCCAGGTACACTGAGATTTGCTGTTCATGGACACTGTCAAGGCCATTAACCCAGTTCCCGAGATTTCAGTTACACCTTCCAAAGTGAATGAGATCATACTTTTCCGAAATTAAACCCCATTTGCCAATTTTCGCCCCGGTTCTGCAGCTTAACCCTATCCCTCTGTATCCTGCAACGTACTTCGGCATAACCACAACTCTATCAACCGTCATGTCATCCGAAAATTGATTAAACCATCCTTTTATGCTCTCATTCAGGTCATTTGTAATAAGGAAAAACAACAGTTGCACCAAAAGAGATCATTGGGGTACACCACTCCTAACCGACTCCTATGAGGATTTCCTATGAACCAGCACTCTTTTCTTTCTTTCAGCTAACGAATTTCTGATCCAAACCGCTAAATTACCCCAAATCCCTTGCCTCCGCATTTTAGGCAATAGCCTACTGTGAGGAACCTAAACAAATGCTTTGGTGAAATCCACATACACCACATCAACCGTTTTACCCTCATCTGCATGTTTGCCGATCTTCTCAAAGAACTCAAGGAAGTTTGTGAATAACGACCTACTCTCCTCAAAACCGTGCTGAAAATCGTTAATCAACGTATTTCTTTCTTAATGATAAGAAATCCGATCTCTTGTACTTTTTTCCCAGACTTATTAACAAACGAAGAAAGGGTCACCATTCTATGAAGTACAGAGTGGTGTCCATTCCTGTTTTTGAACAAGGGGACAACATTTTCTATTCTCCAGTCTTCTGTCACTATTCCTGTCGACAATGACGACATTGTTCGTACAAATGTAAGCGTAATGGGCTGCTTCGAAACTCTTCGCTGGCGCTTTGCACAGGATGATCGATGTATGATTGGTAGTGTTCCCTGATAATGCGATTGAAACTCATCTTTGCTGATTCCGCATCATGGAAAGTAATTGACAGGTTTGATTTCATATTAACTTATTTTCTCCCGTGCTTTCTTGTTATACTGGTCGACGTTCTGACAGTCAGACGCATTGCAAAATACGACATGGGCTCCAGCGCTGAAGCTTTGCAGACAATCATAAAGACGAAGTGGTGTATAAGCGAAGGAAAATTAATTATCTTAGACTTTAGTATATTGGATACTCCCGTGATTTTAAAGCAACGCCGCTTGTATATAATAATTATTTGTGAATTGCAGATACTGAATTTCATATCTCTGGCTCAGATCTCCAAATTGTAAGAAAACGTGCCTCTGTCATGATGCAACTCCTCACTATATATGCCAACACTTTCATTTACACGGCAAAACAGCAGCAATTCAGAAATAAGCTCAATAACAATGTAAAATACCAACTCCAGGGCATTGGAAAATTAGTAAAAGGTAGTGCACATTTATAATGACAGTAGATTTCTTCCTGGCACAAATATGCGGACAGGAACACGGAAACAACGTCGAGAACAGAATAAGCCACATGGTGAAAGAGACTACACATATCACCCCAGTCATTAGTTGCTGCATTTTCTATGTGAATGACAAGGATGTGTTGTTAAATACCTTTAACTGACGAGCCGTGAGTTGAATCCTGCAGAATGTCTCCATTCCTGTATGTAATGTATAGTTGACTTTCCATTGTATTTTTGCTTTTTTCTTATTGATATGAATAATTAAACAATGTTTCAAATATTCAGCGTAGTGCACAAGTCCGTTAGCTACACTCATTTCCGACAAAAAAAAATATTTATTTCGTCGTTTCGTGTATTCCATGAGGGAGAGCTACATTTGAGGCTTGAGAAAAGTTGGATTCCATATGGAGATTGGTGAACGAGGCTGATATTCTCCAACAGTTTAATGTTATTAAACAAGATGCGCTGGATATTTTGGAAATCATGAGAATGCATAAAGCTCCTGTGCCAGGGTGGATATGCTGTGGTTTCGTGGGGAAGTGAGGGAAGATATTGCTGTTTCGGGCATGATCTTTACTATCCACTGAAGTAGCAACAGATGATTGACTGTGAAAAATGGCTTGTTCCAGAAGGGGAATAGGGCTACCACTTTGAACTACACCCAAGTCAATGTAACGTCATTGGTGGGCACACGATTGCAGAGAATTCAGAGGGGTAGGATTTATGACTGTTCGTAAAAGCCTGGTTAGTGTAGAAATAGTCTGCATGCCTTTTTGATTCGAAGCGTTTCATGTTGGAAAGGCACAGGAATTCAGGCAGCATCCGACGAGCAGGAAAATCGACTTTTTTGGCATAAGTTCTACATCAACGTTGTGGCGGGGAAGGGTGATGAGCGATAAATTGGCGGGAGTGGGACGAACGTGAAGTTCGCTGGGAAGGCATTAATTCGGTGTAGCCAGGAGGTGATAGTGATAGGTTGGCACAGAAGGTGGAACAGATAGATGGGAAGGAACTTGGGCAGGTAGAACAGTTCAAGTGGACTATGCCATGTCGAAGGGTTGTATCTGAGATGAGCTGGCGAGAGTGGAGATGAGGAATGGGGAATTCGGCATTGATACCACGTCGTTCGAGTTTGTGAGGTGGATGATGAATGGTTCTTCCTCCAAGCATTGTTTGGCAAGCTTTTGGCAAAGATGGTAGTCCAGAACGTGCTTGAGCTTTGCGTTGGGAGGGGCAGATGAAGTGATCGTCCACAGAGCGGTGGGGTTGTTTGCTGCTTGTGTTCTAATAATTTTCTCTGAAGCATTCCGCGGGTTCGAAAATATCAGCCTCTTTCACTCCCCTCCATGCAGAATACCGATTTTCACGAGCCTCAAATATAGCTCTCCCAAAGGAGAAGCCATCATATCGTGATCAATGGGCACAGCAGCTGAGGTATTTGCATCTGCAAGAAAAGCTCTGCTGCACGTGTAAGGACCCTTTCGGGCTTTGGAAAGAGTTGAGGGGGTGAGGTGAGGGCGCAGGTTCTACATTTCTTGCAGCAACAAGGAAAAGTGTCGGAAGTGGAATGTGGCATTTTGAGGAGTGTGGACCAAACGAGGAAGTCGCAGAAGGAATGGTCTTTGTGCAATGATGAGAGGGTTGAGGAGAGAAATTATATCTCTGCTGAGGGGGTCTGACTGCTGGTGGTGCAAATGGCGGCGCATGATGTTCTTTATCGATAGATTGGTGGGATGGAAGGCGAGGACCAGTGGGATTCTATTCTTATTCTTTTTGGGGGGGTGGGAATCAAGGACGAGAGTAAGGAAGGCTGGAGGGCATTGATGACACCTTGGGAAGGGGAAGCTGCTCTCCTTGAAATAGAAGGCCGTTTGGGATTATATGGCATGGACGTGCTCCTCGTGGGAGCAAAAACGTCCGGGCCAGTGGATTTGGGATAATGGCATAGCGTTTTCACAGGAGGGGGTGCGGAAGGATGAATAAGCCATGTAGGTGTGGGAGTGGATAGGATTGAATTTGATGTCTGTATTGAGTCAATTGCCGGAAATGTAATTCTAAAGGTCAGGAAAGGGAGAGAGGTGTCTGTGAAGGTCCAGGTGAACTAGAGGTCAGGGTGGAAGGTGTTCGTGACGTTGATCAGGCAGGCGCCCACAGAGTCACCAATGTAGCGGTGGAGGAAAAGTCGGGGATTCGTACAACGCTAACTACTTTAGATGGATTGTTCCACATATCTGACGAACAGGCAGGCATAGCAGGGGCCCACGCGGGTGCAGGTTTGGTCTGAAGAAAATGGCAGAATTCGAAGAAGAAGTTGATGAGGGTGAGAACAATTTCTGCCATTTGAATAAATGTGTCGGTGCTGGGGTGCTGGAAGGGTTGGTGGAAGAGGAAGGAACTGAGGGCTTGCATGGCTTCTCCATGATGAATGGATCTTTGTCCGGAATAGTTGTTCATGGTGAAGATGAGTCAATGAGAACTGTGAAAAGGAAAGTCAAGGAGGAAGGGGTTGGCTTGGGTGTTGTCAGGATCAATGTGGGGAGTTACTGGAGCAAGGAGGAATGGATGCTGTCAAGATATGAAAATGCAGTTTCTGTTGGGCAGGAGCAAGGGCAGACGCTGTTGCGACCGCAGTAGTCATGATTTTGAATATTGGGTAAGAGGTAGTAACAGGGTTTGGAATGTTGGGACGATGAGATGGGAGGATGTCGATGGGAGATCAGCGGTGATGATGACGTTGTGGACGATTTGGGAGCTAACGGTTTGTTGATGGTAGGTGAGGTCATGGTCGAGGGAGCAGTCGGAGGAGGATTCCATGGGAATGCACCTGACATCAGCGGCGTAGAGTTCTGACCAGCATGCTAAGGTTACTCATCCCCTTGTCTGTTGTTTTGATGGTGAATTTGGGTTTGGAGCAGAAGGAATTGAGGAAGGTCCATTGTGAGCATGTGAGGTTGGACAGATTCTTGGGAGCCATGGTGGCACAGTGGTTAGCAGGCAATTGTCTGTGTGGAGTTTGCACATTCTCCCTGTGTCTGCGTGTGTTTCCTCCCACAGTCCAAAAACGTGCAGGTTAGGTGAATTGGCCATAGTGCTAGGTGAAGGGGTAAATATAGGGGAATGGATCTGGGTGGGTGGCTCTTCAGAAGGTTTGTGTGTACTTGTTGGGCCGAAGGGACTGTTTCCACATTGTAAGTAATCTTATCTATTACCAAGGTTGAGGTGGTCGATGTAATGTCTGCAGTTGGAAGTGAAGCGGGTGGCGGCAGCTAACATACCAGCACGAGGTATCTAATGTATGGAGTATATTAAGCACGGAGACGGAGGCAGCAGAAGAAAAATAATGATTTGGCAACAAGTGTGGAATTCGTTGACTCAGGACCAAAGTGGGAGAAAGTCAGACTTTCAGTGAGGACTGACCATTCATTCTCGATATAGTCGAGGTCTGGGGATGGTAAAGAAAACTTTGGTAAGTCTGTAGCTAAGAACGTAGAGGAGCGGTGTAATTGGGAGTGGGACAGAGACTGCTTCAGGAGTGGTTGTGGTCATGGTATCATTTGGGCCGTCATCAAATCATGTGATGTTAATTGTCAAGATCGTGAGCAGACGTGGGGTATTCATTGGCATCCCAGGTGATGAAACTGGACTTATGCATGACGTTAGCAGTGTCTTCGGTGTCTGCTGCGGTGATTGACTTCAGTGTGCATGGGAATATCTCGGGCAGAAATGACGTTGCGGGTAGGCTTAGTGGTGTTTTCGGCGTTGGTGGACCAATCCACCTAAACAAAGTATATCATTGTTCCTACATTGTGATTGAGTTTATCTCCCAGAACCCCCTCCCGAGTGGAACTGTGGCTACTTGAACAGTACATAAAAACCAAACGTTCACGCAGGCAGCTGGCAATTACCTTATTAAGGAGCTATTAGGGAGAGACAAAAAATCCTGCCCCAACCCGGAAGCATGGCAGATTGCATCCACGGATAAATATCAGACAGAGTACACTGTGATATTGAGACTCGGCTATCTTTTGGACATTCTTTGATAAGCCAGCTTTACAATGGAGTTTGGTGACATTTGACTGAGTTCTTCTGTTATTCTAAACTTTTCTTTTAGGGGATTATATCTGATTTCGCAGTCCCTTCATCAGTTCAATATCCTGCACCACATAACGCTCTCCTGCAATAACAAACTTCCCTTCCCTCTCCCGGAGCTCTCTCAGTCTCGTCTGAATTCATGCACATCTGGTCCTGCACCAGCTCCACTCTTCTGTGAGTCATCATGTCACCGTCCCATTCTTGCACTTCACGTTCTTCACGTTCCCCATCCTGTCACGTCTATCCTTGTCCTTTTCAGGTCTGCAGCGTGGTCCAGTATTGAAGGCTTGTCCACCTTGCTGCATCATTATTACAGCAGCCTGGTGTTGTGTGATTTTTAACATTGTAAACTCCAGTCCAACACCCGCAACTCCAAATCATGACTACCTCGAGACTAGGATGAGTGCACGCTGAACAGTGGTGGACACCGAATGCTGAGTAAATAAGGTAAGGTATTGGAGTAGTTGCTTTACCAGAAACACTATTAATGTAATGGCTCCCACCCATCCTCCTCCGATGATTGTTAATACGTTTTCTGAGCGCCAGATTGGAAAAGGTGAACAGTTTATCTTTTTGAATTTTCTCTTTGGAATTTATGACATTGCAAATAGCTGTTAGGGCAGTCGATTGCTCCTTCTGTAGTTTGTGGCAGGTAACGATCAGGACTGGTGTCCCCACTGACATCAACGGCGGGAAGTGCACGCAACACAACCTTCTTGGAAACGGCGTGATGCAAATAGAGTTAGAGCGAGACGAACCTTTGATAATTCAGGAGGGTGAAGGGGTAATTGAGACGCGTTACAGGGAGGTAGTCGCACCTCCAGTAGAGGTAAAAAGATACATGGTTTGAAGCCAGGGGGCTGAAAGGGAACCGGCAGATAATGCATTAATCCCCTGTGGACTTTCCCCTCAGTGACAAGTATGCGATTGGGATACATTTGAGGTGACGATTCACCAGGGGTACCATGTGATACAGGACTCTAGCAGAGAGTCTATCACTGTTGCAAAGAAGAGAAGGCTTATATGTGGAGATCATTCTCATTGTGGACTACATAATTAGGGGAACAGAGGGGAGATTATGTGGGGTCCGAGAGACTCACATTTTGCGTGATGCCTTCCAGGTACCAGGGTCTGTGATGGCTCGGTTCTTCATTTCAGCATCCTTAAGGTGGAAGTGAAAGCAGTCTCAAGGCTTGATCCATACCAGCACTAAAGACTTAGTTAGGAAATGGGCTGCAGATGTAGGGCAAAAAACCAAGGTAGCTCTGGTGGAAGTTTGGAGCTAGAACAAACAGAGCTCTTATCTCTGCCTTGCTACACATGCTACGTGCTAGCGAGGCGAGGAATAGAAACATTTGTTGAGGACATGGCGACAGGGTTGCTTTTGTATGCCTGGATAATTGGGGCTCAATCTGTGCTCGGTGGGATTTCTCCAAACGAGATGGAACATACCTGAACCAGAAGGCTACCAATGGCCTCTGGTGGCAAATTTGTTCATACACTTCACAAGAGTTTACACGAATTCAGGAGGGCGATGGGAAATTGAATTACATGTGCAGTGCAGTAGAGCTTGGAAGTAGAAAACTCATAAACAAGTATTCAAGGTGGCAGCAGTGTGTCAGCAATCAGAAAGAATGTGTAGTTCATCACCAGGAGCATCTGTTTAAAAAGGTGGCTGAATCTACAGCATCAGTTGGGACCTGGAACATCGAAATCCTGCTATTTTTAACATGGATAGAGCAGGTACACGAACAGTTGTTGTCGGGTCTGGGGTGTAGATGATAAACGAAGTGCAGGAAAGGTGAATAAAAGGAGAGGTGCGGCATAGTTAGTCAAGAACATTGTTACATTGGCAGAATGGACGTTTGTTCAGGACTCATCTGCTGATGTAATATGGTCTGAGGATAGAAACAGGAAATGATAGGTCAAGCTGTTGTGAGTTTTCTATCGACTTTCGGGGAGGTACAGAGATTTTCTGGAAAGAATTGCAATGATAATTCTGGATAGGAGCGAACGTAATGATGTGGTTGTCATGGGGTGTTACATTTGCAAATGTTGACCTGGAAAAGCTATTCTTCCAGTAGTTTTTACTTCAATGTGGTGGAGAGTTTCCTGACATAATATGTACATAGTCCGACAAAAGCCGAGGCCACACTGGATTTGGTACCGTGTAATGAACCCAGCCAAGTGTAAGATTTGGAGGTAGTTGAGTACTTTGGTAATAGTGACCACAATTCGGTTACGTTTATTGTGGGGTTTGAAACAGAAAGGTATATAAGAGAGAACAGGACTTACACTTGTAGGAAAGGCAATTATAATGCCATTAGGCAGATCCAAGATGCAGTGGATGGGGAAGGAAACTGCAGGAAATGGGCACAAATCATTTGTGGAGCTTGTTCTTGGAACAGCTGCTGCGTGTCCTAGATAAGTATGTATTTGTCATACAGAGAGGACGTTTTCGAGAGAGTGATCCTTGGTTTCCCAAAGTCCTTGATTTTCTTATTAAGAGGAAGAAAGTGGATTACGTAAAGATGAGACGAAAAGGCTCAGCTGTCGCACTTGAGCGTTACACGTTACCTAAAGAGTCAGCGAAGCATAGGGAGATGGGACAGGAGAAATGTTTTGCAGGTAGAATCAATGATAACTCTCAACATTCTATAGGTATGTCAGAAATATAAGAATGACGGGAGTAAGATTGAGGCCAGTCAAGACAGTTGTGGGAAATTGTGCACCGAGAGATAGGAGCTAGGAGAGAGCGAAATGGATATTTTTCGTTAGCATTAACGCAGGAAAAAGTCAATGATGTCGAGGGGAATACTGAGATAGAGACTATCAGAAGACATGGGATTGAGATTCATAAGGAGGAAGTGTTAGCCAATCTGGAAAGTGTAAAAATAGTTCAGTTTCCTGTGCTAGATGGGATTTATCCTAGAATTCGCTGGGAAGCTAGTCAGGAGAAACCCGAGACTTTGACTTTGAATTTTATTTCATCGTTGTCTACACGAATAGTGCCAGAAGACTGGAGGATAGCAAATGCTTGTTCAAAACGTGGGTTGGAGTCAACCCTGATAATTTGAGACCAGCGAGTCTCACTTCTGTTGTGGTTAATGTTTTGGAAATTATTACTGGCATGCATAACCATTTAAAAAGAGTTAGTTTGATAATAAAAGACAATGGTTTATTGAAACGTAGGTAGTTCCTCACAAAACCTACTCAGTTCTTTGAGAAATGACAAAATAGATTGATGACCATAAAATGGTTGACGTGTGAAGATTGATTTCAGTTAAGTGTTTGAAAAGTTGCCCCATGATAGGCCGTTACAGAAAATGTGGAGGTATGGAGTTGAGGTGATTCAGCGGTTTGGATGAGAAATTGGCTGGCTGTCCGAAGACAGATTTTAGTGGTTGATGGGAAACGCTCATGCTGTAGTTCAGTTACCAGTGGTGTCCCGCAAGAATGTATTTTCAGGCCACTGCTTTTTGTCATTTTTATAATATATGATTTGGTTGAGAGTGAAGAAAATTTGCTTTGGAATTTAGCAGATGACACTAAACTTGATGGAGTTGTGGACAGTGCAGAAGGAAATTGTAGGTTACAGACGCACAGAGAGAGGCAAATAAAGTTTTATGCGGAAAAGTGAGACATTGATAATTTTGGAAGGAGTACCAGGAGTACAGAATATTCGGCTAATGGTCAGATTATTGGCAGTGTGGATGAGCGGAGAGGTGTCATAGTGCAACGTACCCTGAAAGTTGCACTACCAGGCTGATAGCGTTGTTAAGCAGGCATAAGGTGTGTTAGTTCTATTTGGAGAAGGATTGAGTTGCGGAGCCAGGTGGACATGTGCAGCTCTGTAAAACTCTACTATAGCCGCACGTGGAGTATTGCGTACAGTTCTGGTCTTGGAGCTGAATGAAGGATGCAGAAGCATTCGGAAGTGCGCAGAAGAGAGTTGCCAGGATGTTGCCTGCTATAGAGGGAAGGTCTTATGACGAACTGCTAAGTGACTTGAGTATGTTTTTGTTCGAATGAACAAGGTTAAGAAGGCATATATGATCATCAGAGAATCAGATTGGACAATCACCGAGAGCCTTTTTACTTGTATTGTGATTGCTGGCACGAGGGGACATATTTTCAAATTTACGGGTGAGAGAAATGGACAGATGTCAGAGGTAGTTTCTTTGCTCAGAGAGTAGAAAATGCGTGAAACGCCGTGTGTGCAACACCGGTCCACTCGCCAACTTTGAGGGCATTTAAAAAGTCATTGGATAAACATATGGAAGATAATAGAATAGTGTCGATTAGAATGACTCAGGTTGGTTTCGCAGGTCAGCACAACATCGTGGATCGAAGGGTATGTGCTGCTCTGTAATCTTGTATGTTCTATGTTCTCAGATATCTCTCGCAAATAGAAGTGCTGAGCATCGCTAATAAGTCCATTCTTCTTAAAGAACAAGAAAATTGCGTTTGTTAGAAATGTCTCCAATAATTTTCTTACAACTTATGTAAGGCTCACCGGCTCAACTCTTGCAATTCATTTATTAAGAAATAACACTGGTTTCAACCCGAATATATTTACTCCATTTTCTCCTGAATACTATTGTAATTAGATGTCCAACAATTCAGCAAGTTCAGCAAAGGAAAATCTTATCTCTTCAGTTAACTCGGTAAAACCTTTGGAATTATGGTCACTTTTCCCAAAATGCTCCCTCACTGAATCATTTAAAAGATGGCCAGGTTCATTCCTCAATGAAAGGCCCAGAACAGCCTCTTCCCTGATTGGAATTTGCCATTTTATTTCAGGTATCCATTCTGTATTCACCTGCCACATGGCCCATTTAATCTGCTGGTCTAAAGGGAGTACAATTAATAGGTTATCAGTTAAAATCACATACGTTAACAAAACTGTTTTTTGAGTCTTTCTATGATTAGTTTACATAACCGTCTCTCCAACTTCCACTGGTCACTGGGATGTTAATGGTAAAACGCCATCATAAGGGGATAAGGCACAGGGGCAGAAATTAGGCCAATCAGCCCATCGAGTCTCGTTCACTAATCGATCATGGCTGAAAATGTTCTTCCCCTATTCTCCCGCTTTCTCCCCATAACCACTGAAGGCCTTAAGGATCAGGACCTGTCTCTCTCCATCTTAAATACACTCAATGACCCGGCCTCCACAGTCTGTTGTGACAGTGAATTCCACTGATACACCATTCTCCGGTTTCCGATATTTCTCCTTATCTTTGTTCGAAGAGGTCTTTCCGTTACTTGAAGGATATGCCGTCGTGTCGTTTTCTCTATGACGAATGGAAACATCTTCCCAACATCTAGTCTGTCCAGGCCTTCAAATGTTCTGTAAGTTTGAATTAATTCCATCTTTATCCTTCTAATCTCCATCCAGTGTCAAACCAGATTCTTAAAACATCCGGCATCTGTTAAAGTGGTTTTTCCTGGGACCATTCTTGTGAATCTGCTCTGAACACGCTCCAGTGTCAGTACATTCTTCCAGAGGCATGTAGGGCGAAACTGCGCAAAATACTCCGAATGTGGTCTGATCAGACCCTTATAGAACGTCCAAAGTCCATCGCTGCTTCAAAATTCAAGTTCTTTCGAAATAAATGCCATCATTGTATTTGCCTCCGAACTACTGACTCATTCAGCAAGTTCACATTGCGAAATCCTGGACGGGAACGTCCAAGTCTCTTTGCACTTCGGACATCTGAATTTTCTCCCCATTCAGAAAATAGCCGACGCCTACTTCTTCCCATCAGGTCGTGTGACCTCACTCTTCCACAAATTGAACTCGCCTGCCATTCTTTGCCCACCCTCGTCAGTAGTCCAAATTCATCTTCAACCTCACCGCTTCCTCAATGCTCCTTGACCCTTTATCTGTCATTGTGTGATTTGTGAACTTTGGCAGAATGTCCTCAGTTCTTCATCTACATGTTTCATGTAAAAAGTGAAAACATATTGTCCCAAAAGTGAACCTTGTGTAATACCAACTGTGTAGTTCTGAAATTCTGAGAATGACGCATTATTTCCACTCTTTTCTTTCTGACAGGCAGCCAAGCTTCTGTTCATGCTCGAACCTTGCTTCTCACACCATGTGCCCTAACTTTCCTCAATAGCCTCCCTGCAGCTCTTGACAAAGGTCTTCTTGAATTTCAGAAAAATAACATCCATTCTTGGTCTAATCTGCTCGTTAATTCCACAAAGAATGCTTGCAGATTTTTCAGGCATGACCTAACTTGATGAAGAACATACAGAATCTGCCCGAGTTTCACATCAACTTCCAAGTATTCTGAAATTATCCATCCTTCACGATGGATTTCATGATCATACCTACGAACAAGGTTGGTCTAATTGGTATATAATTTTCCATCATCTGCCACAGTCTTATTTTAAATAGGAGTAGGAATTTAGCGACTTTACATGCTTCTGGAACCTTCCTTGATGCGACTGTTCCCTGAAAAATTACCACTAAACTCTCCACCGTCTCATCCGTTGTCCGACTTAGGAATCCAGAGTGTGTTCCACCTCGTCCGGGAGAGTAATCCACATGCAGGCCATTTTGTTTTTCAGCAACTTCTCCTTGATGATGGTCACCAAACACAACATTGCCCCTTCACCCCTTAAGATTTTTGGGCAATTTCTCATCACTTCCACTGTGAAGACTGAAAAAAGATAATTATCCATTTCTTCAGCCATTTCGCTTTCCCATATGTCTATCTCTCCTGCGTCATTTTCCAGCAGCCCAATGCCCATTTTGGCCTCTCTTTTGCCCTTCATATACCGAAAGAAAGTCTTTCAGACTTTCTTTGTATTACTGGTATTCTTACCACTTATTTCATCTTCTCCCTACTTACTTATTTGTTTTTTTTTGTTTTTAACCCACTGTTGGTGCATATGTACAAATTTGTGCGTATGTGAGGGTATACTTGCACACGTGAGTTTGTGTGTACGTATGTGCATGCTAATGGTTTTCTTTATGAATTTTTTGGCGCAGCATACAACAATGTAGGTTTAGGTTTCTGAATCGCGTGAATTTGCGTGTATTTATGAGTATGGATGTGGATGATGCAAAGTGTATATGTGTCTACACTAATGTGTGCACGTGCATGAGAGGGTGTTCAAAGCGGCATACATGTCCATCTGTACTTGGAGGCATGTGTTTGCAAGTGTGTGCGTGTATGTTTGTGTGTGTGGGGGGGGGGGGGGCGGGTACGTGTGCACTTTTTGGCCTGCATGCATTTTTGTGTGAATTTATACGCTGCCCATTATAGATCGTACTGACTGCAACTACTGAGTAGAGGAAGTGACTGTTTTGGATACTGAATAATGATGCTAATCAATGGGCCTTTATGCCTCTGTATGATGCAGACAATCCAGACTGATTTTCTGGTTCACACATCCAGGTATGTGGGGAGTACACCATCAGACTCTTGATACATTTCTTTCCAATTGTAGATGGTGTATGTGAAGTCACAATGTGAGCTGCAGCTGGTCGTTGTGGAGATAGACAGAAGAATAGTTTGGACTGTAGCTGGAGTGCTGTGTTAACTGTCATCATCACATAATTGGAGGGATGCATAAGAATATAAATGTGATTCATTTAGTGTACTAAAAGTGTTTGCATATTTGTGAATATGTGTTCCTGAATACAAATATATGTGATGCAAAAATCTGTGCATCTCTGTATGCATGTGCATGTGTACGTCAACATGTGCATGATGATACGTTTGCTCACGTAAGCAGCATGAAGATGTGAAGGTGTTGGTACAACGTTGTTCCTTTTACAATGTTACGTTATCCTTAGTTTCTTGCAGAGAGGTTGTAAAGATACATGTTCCGGAACTTCTGAGTTTGGAAAGGGATTAGGGCCAACTTGTTTGTTGCTACCCGATACTGGGTCAGGCAAAATGCTTCCAAGATTAAAAAAAAGAACAGTTATACAATGAGAAGAGGGTGGCTGGTTCTTCCAGATCAGCTGTTCTCTCATAGTTTAGTTTTAAAAGTATTGAAGAAAGGCTGCTGGAATCAGGTCCAGACTGGTTCTCTCGCTCCTTCTGACTTCAACTATGTAACAATTTGATTTAATTTTACCTTTTAGAACACGGAACATAGAACAATACAGCACAGAACAGGCCCTTCGACCCACGATGTTGTGCCGAACATTTGTCCTAGCTTAATCACCTATCCAAGTACCGATCGAATTGCTGCTTAAAGATCACCAATGATTCTGACTCGGCCACTCCCACAGGCAGCGCATTCCATGGCCCAACCTACCCTCAGGGTAAAGAACCAAGCTCTATCCATCTGAGTGGCAACTTTGAAAGAGCTATGAAAATGGAGCCCAAGATCCCTCTGCGTCTCCACCTTACAAATATTCCTGCTGTTATCCCTGTATTCTGCATTCTTATTTGTCCTTCCAAAATGGACAACCTCACACTTGACAGGGTTGGATTCCATCTGCCACTCCTCAGCCGAGCTGTGCATCATATCTCAGCCCCTTTGCAGCTGACAACAGCCCTCCAACTTTCCAAAACTCCACCTACCTTCGTATCGTCTGCAAATTTACTGACTCACCCTTCGACTCCCTCGTCCAAGTCACGAATAAAAATTACAAACAGCAGAGGACCCAGAACTGATCCCTGCGGAACTCTATTCGTAAGTGGGCTCCAGACTGAATATTTGCCATCTACCACCACTCTCTGACTTCTACCGGTTAGCCAGTTCTCCATCCAGCTGGCTAAATTCCCACTATCCCATGCCTCCTGACTTTCTGTATAAGCCGACCATGGGGACCCTTATCAAATACCTTATGAAAATCCATGTACACTACATCCACTGCTCTACTCTCATCCACATGCTTGGTCACCGCCTCAAAGAATTCAATTAGACTTGTCAGGCAAGACCTACCCTTCACAAATCCGTGCTGGCTGGCCCTAATCAAACAATGTCTTTCCAGATACTCATAAATCCTATCCCTCAGTACCCTTTCCATTATTTTGCTTACGACCGAAGTCAGACTAACTGGCATGTAATTCCCGGGGTTATCTCTATTCCCTTCTTTGAACAGGGGCAGAACATTCGCGACTCTCCAGTCCCCTGGTACCACCCCCGTTGACAGTGAAGACGAAATGATCATTGCCAACGGCTCTGCAATTTCCTCTTTTGCTTCCCACATAATCCTAATATATATCCCACCAGGCGCGGGGGACTTGTCTATCCTCAATTTTTCAAAATGCCCAACACATCATCCTTCCGAACAGGCATCTCCTCCAGCTTACCAGTCCGTTTCATACTTTCCTCTTCAACAATACGGTCCCTCTCATTTGTAAATACTGAAGAAAAGTACTCATTCAAGACCCTTCCTATCTCTTCCGACTCAATACACTGTCTCCTGCGACTGTCCTTGATCGGACCTATGCTCGTTCTCGTCATTCTCATGTTTCCCAGATACGCATAAAAGGCCTTCGGGTTATCCTTGACCCTACCCGCCAAAGATATTTCATGCGCTCTCTTAGCTCTCTCAATACCTTTCTTCAGCTCCCTCCTGGCTATCCTGTATCCCTCCAACGCTCTGTCTAAACCTTGTTTCCTCAACCTAATGAAAGCCTCCTTCTTGCTCCTGACAAGACATTCAACCTCCCTCGTCAACCAAGGTTCCCTCATACGACCATCTCTTTCCTGCCTGACCGGTACATACATATCAAGGACATGTCGTATCTGTTCCTTGAAAAAGTTCCACATTTCAATGACATCCTTCCCTGAAAGACTATGCTCCCAACTTATGCTCCTCAGATCCTGTCTTGCAGCATCGTATTTACCCTTCCTCCAATTGTGAAACCTACCCTGTTGTACCTATCTCTCTCCATAACCAAAGTGAAAGTCACAGAATTGTGGTCACCATCACCACACACAAGCCCATCACTTGTCCTGGTTCGTTACCGAGCAACAAATCCAACTTAGCCTCCGCTCTGGTCGGACAATCTACATAATGAGTTCGAGAAACTTCATGGACACACTGCACAAACACTGCCCCGTCCTATCTACTTGATCTAAAGAGCCTACAATCAATATTTAGGGGCTATAGTAAACACCCAACAAGGTGACTGCTCCTTTCCTATTTCTGACTTCAGCCCATGCTACCTCCAAAGGCAGATTCCCCTCGAAATGCCTTTCTGCAGCCATTATACCATTTCTAATTAGCAACGCCACTCCCCCTCCTTTTTAACCACCCTCCCTAATCTTGCTGAAACATCTGTAACCAGGAACCTCCAACAAACATTCATATCCCTCTTGTATCCACGTTTCCGTGATGGCCATAACATCGTAGTCCCAAGTACCAATTCACGCCTTAGGTTCACCAACCTTATTTCTGATACTTCTTGCATTGAATTATACACACTTGAGCCCATCTCTGTGTCCACAAGTATTTCCTGTCTTCTCCACAGCCTCCCTACATTCATGACATCCTGTAAGACAGCTAACCTACTTGATGGACTACAAGTCTGGTTCCCATCCCCCTGCCAAATTAGCTTAACCCCTCCCCCCCAACGAAGAGTGCGAGCAAACCTATCTCCCAGGATATCGGTGCCCTTCTGGTTCAGGTGCAACCAGTCCTGCTTGTACAGGTCCCATCTTCGCCAGAATGCAGTCTAATTGTCCAAATACTTGAAGCCCTCTCTCCTACACCATCCTTGCAGCTATGTGTTCAACTGCACTCTCTCCCAATTGCTTGCCTCACTGTCACGTGGCACCGGCAACAACCCAGAAATGACAACTCTGTCTTTCCGAGCTCTTAGCTTCCAGCCAACTGCCTGAGCTTCTGAACGGCCTCCCCACCCCTCTTCCTACCTGTGTCGTTGATGCCAATACACACCCTCTCCCTCAAGGACTCTGAAGACACGGTCTTAGACATCTCGGACCCTGGCACCCGCGAGGCAACAAACCATTTAAGAGTCTCGCCCATGTCCACATAACCGTCTGTCTGTCCCTCTAACTGTCTCCTCCTCTCCCTCTTTCCCTTCTGAGCCTCAGAGCCGGACATCGTGTCAGAGACCCGGTCACTGCAGCTTACCACTGCTAGGCCGTCCTCCCCAACAGTATCCAAAGTGGTATACTTATTTTTGTGGTAATGACCACAGGGAATCCCTGCACTGCCTGATTCCTCCCCTTCCCACCTCTAACTGTTACCCAACTACCTCTGTTCTCTGGCGTAACTATGTCCATTCAGATTCTATCTATCACCCTCTCAGCCTCTCGAATAATTCTGAGTTAACCACGAGAATGTGGTGGAAACATGTGTTATTGAACTTTTGCGGTTTCTGTACTGTTGGGATACCCATAATTCTGTCAGAGAGGGGTTTCCAGGATTCGTAAAGACGATGCAAATTGCACAGCAAAACAGTACCAAGTCAGCATAGTATGTGAATTGAAGGTGATTTTTTGATTCGAATATTGTCTTACATATGATGCAAATGCCCTTCTATATGCTTCCATTCAAGCGAACCGATTTCTTTTGGACTTGGTCAACAGTCCTTGAATGTCGTTGGTACTGAATTCATCAAGCCAAGTGTGGTGAAGCCTATAACACTTTAACTGATGATGGGAAGCCTTTGGAGTTAGGAGGTGATTCGCATGTTTCATTTTACCTATCTTCTAATTTTCTCTATTCGCTATTATGTTTATTGGGTAAATTCTCTTGAGTTTCTGGTCAATGGTAATCGCCAGAAAATTGATCAGAATGGATAATGTCGCACAGATTAATCCTTGTATAATGCTTCTTGTCCGGTTTTGGAATATACAATCCACACCATATCCGTTGAACTAATTACTCGGTGTTTAACATTGTATGCAGATCCATGCCGGGCACCTCAGACTAGTGAGGATTCCAAACAGAAAAAAATCGTAAATTCATGCAATAATTACACTGTAAAACAACACATTAAGGACATCGAGTCCATAACAACAATCAGAAGAGCATCCTCCACAGACCAACTCCTGACTTTATACCTGTTCCATAATATTTCTCATGGCTCACCCACTTACTGTACCTGAACAGTTTTGATGTGGACAATTGACTTAACCTGAAACCCTTTGTACAATGGTACGAAACTGTTGTACCCACATTAGAACATGCCAATTTTAGTCACACAGTTGCCCGTGGCTGGCACTGAATCCGGATCGTTGTCACGTTGAGGTCGTAGTCTTAAACACCGTGCCACCAGAAACACGCTCCCAAAATGCATATATCTCC
Source organism: Hemiscyllium ocellatum (assembly GCF_020745735.1). Lineage (NCBI taxonomy): Eukaryota > Metazoa > Chordata > Chondrichthyes > Orectolobiformes > Hemiscylliidae > Hemiscyllium > Hemiscyllium ocellatum. Next base: position 2,657,875 of record NW_026869341.1, read on the forward strand.
TTTCACGCATTTGCACATTTCAAATAATGTGCCATGTGGAGAATTGGATCAATGCGTCTGATATAACAGCCGAGTGTTTTCACTTTGTGTGCAGTTGTTAACGACAAGAAACAAAAGGTTGCCTTCTTATTGGTCGTTTTCAAAATTGGTAACATTCCCTTAACTGCAGAGTCAATAAAATTGGTCTTTCTCCTTTTTGAATCTCAGACGGATTCCTTTTAAGTTCATAGGTTCTTGCGTGGCAAGTCGATGTCGATCAATCTTCAGCAATTATTTTCAGTCCAAATGTGCGCCTTCAGAAGGAGGCTAAGATCTGTGCACTTTAACACGACAAGCCACGTGCTGTGTTTATATCATTCACGGTGACCAGAAGGAAAGAATGATCGTGACTCGGCAATTGTGATTGAATAACTATGCACTTTTAGCCCACTTTATTGCTTGGCTTGGCAGGAACCAGCGCAGCCATTGCTCAAGTTAACAATAACTTGGGGGTGGAAGTTTCTGTCTCAGAATTGTTACTTCCCTTTGGTACTACAATTTGGACATAGTGAGCACTGTTGACTTCCGCATTTGGCTTTGGAGAGGTTCATTGTTTGTGAACATGATACTAATAAAGTGCGCCCATTTGTTCTGAATGTTCTCAAGATTTTTCTGAATATTCTTGGGTCTGCATGATTATCGCCACACTCCTGACTTGAGGTTTGAAGTAGATATGCAGGATTAGGAGTGTTGGGTGGAACAGCGCAGCAGGTCCGGCAGCATCCAAGGAGCAGGTGATTCGACGTTTCGGGCATGAGACTTTCTTCAGGATTCCTGAAGAAGGTCTCATGACCAAAACGTCGATTCCCCTGCTTCTCGGATGCTGCCTGACCTGCTGCGCTTTTCCTGCAACACATTTTCAGCTCTGATCTCCAGCATCTGCAGTCCTCACTTTCTCCTAGGAATGTCAGCTGTTGAGTGACTTGTTCGACGATTCTTCGTACGTCACTTGCTCTTGTTGCCATCGTATTTGCATGAGGAGTGTAACTGAATATCAGATGGATGGTAATCGCCAGAATGTTATTATTGGAGAGAATGGGTATCATGGTGAAGACCTGATTTCCTGGCTCAAATATAAGGGAATATTCCATTTTAATTTCAGACCAGAAATTAGCTTGTAAGCCTGTTGTAATTTCAACATTATTATAATTTTCAGACCCTTGATTGTATCAGGACATCAGTGCATCACATTACCTCCAAACTCTTCAGCACTCTAATCTTTCAGTAATCCACCCTTCACAATCAGTAAATTTCCAATTAAACATATGGACGTGATACTGCCATTTAAACTTCCATGAGGCATTAAACCATGATCATTCAGGAGTTCATGATTAGAGTTAGGACTATGTCAAACCCTCAGGATCAGAGTGATATTGATGTGGATTCACTGTGTTCTGATAACTGAACAATTAAAACGTGAATGGTAAACTTGCCTTTTTTTTTTGTTGTGAGACTGATGTTTAGAGCAGTACTTTGGTGTACACCAACCAAATAATTCAAAGGACATTCAAGAACTCAATCCCAGCATCAGCGATTTTGTTGAAGTTACACTCGTAGGAAGAGTCCATCTTAAAATTATAAAATTTTATTCCTGAACAAAGGAAAATATACCCAAATATTTAATTCCGCTCTTTTGCATTTACACATGATTTGACTCATTACTTACATACTTTACAATTCATCAGATCATATGAATTTACGGCTCTCTGCAGACAGGGTTTGGTCAAGCCCTCGGACCTGCAAGAGTCTCATAATGCTTTCCATCCTCTCTTGTCTCCGTTCTTGAGAGTTTTCAATATGGACACATCAGTACATTGCCAATACATTTGCTGGCTACAATATGTAAAATTTCTAGATAATCCTAAATTTATCGTTGGGTGTCCTGCAATGGATGCATTCATACCAGATTCCATTACCTCCTAATTTCTGTTCCTGTGATTTAATATTCCCTGTACTGATATGTGGGCTGTCTTTGCTGTTAGACTCTGGTTACCCTCTTAATTTTACTAGAATCGTTTCCTGGAATGCTTTCGCGACAGTTTCGTATATAGGTAAATCATTAATAGTCGATCACCACATGAGATTCACTAATTAATTGTGGTCTCAGCTTTCCTTATCTATGTCTTCAACTGAAACAACTGAAGCTGTATAATCTCTCGTAATTATGCTATTTTGGATTTACTATTTGGAGCTACTATTATTCAACTTGTGAAGTGCACAGGCATCAATTATTATCCCAAGCTTTGAGCCTTTTTTTGGCGAGTTGTGGCACCGGAGGCTGCTCAATTATGTGCAGACTGAACAGTCCCTTCCTTTTGGAAAGATCTGCCATGCAAAAACCGAAAGGCTGAATTTAGTGTCAATTACTTTTCCAGTATTTTCGTCCTCATGGTGCTGGCACTCAAGTGATTTGAGGAATCACAGTCAATCACATGAAATCTATACATCCTGGATTGTGTTCTTCCCGCATTTTCTGTTCTTCCTTTCTCTGGATCCATACTTTCCTGTTCAGTCCATGCCGTTGAAGTGACGTACAAAACATCATCCTGCCAATTGCCACATAACTCCTAGTGCGAGATGAATCACTATCCTGATCGATTGATGTATAGTGACATTCTTTCCTCAGTTATATACTTTCTCCCGTCACCTTTCTTTCTGAAATTCTCATTGTCTCTCTTCTTGAAGAACTTCATTTCCTTTATAGCTGATGGCGCGATTGTACTGTATGACTTATCTTATGTCTTGAATGTTCAGTTAAGTGCGGAATAGGGGCCGCAGCCACGTCTCAGAACTCCATAAGTCCATCATTAAGCTTATCAAATACTGTAAGTGCATGCAGTTGACCCTGTTTGATGCGCATCATCGGACGTTGGCATTGAGGAAATGGTATGCAAAGAGTGAAGCGAAGTTACGAAATAGAATGGAGCAATTTAAGCTTCAAATTTACGTGACATTTAGGTCGTAAATGTCAAATACTGTCCTTCCCCCGCCCCATGTCCTGAGCGATTAAATTTTTTGGCGGCCTGGGTGATTTCCACAAGCTCCTCTCTTTCCAGTCCACCGATATCTAGGGCCCCTAGTCAAATTTGGTGTGACCATGTGGCAGTCCATCGTATTTGTTTGCATTTCAAAAGAGGTGACCTCATGGAATATTTGATTTCGATTTATTGCAGTTGTGCCCAACAAGTCCACACCGACCCGCCGAAGTGCAACCCACCCATAGCCCTACATTTACCCCTTACCTAACACTACAGGCAATTTAGCATGGCCAATTCACCTGACCCTCACATCTTTGGACTGTGGGAGGAAGCCAGAGCACCCGGAGGAAACCCACTCAGACATGGGGAGAACGTACAAACTCCACACAGTCAGTTGCCTGAATCGGGAAATGAACCAGGTACTCAGGTGCTGTGAGGCAGCAGTGCTAACCACTGTGCCACCGTGCCGCCCAATGTGCCACCGTGCCGCCCAAATTCTATACTGATTAATTGACTAATTTTATGAGCAAGCACTTCAATATGGCAACCATATCGAGCTGTATCTTCTGTGTCTTCCTGCGTTGCTCTACTTATTCGATTTGAGTTACATCAGCCCACAGTATTAATTCCCGGAAAATCAGTTACTGCCTGAGTACATTTTGATTAACCCTGGCCCATCTCGTGAAAACACTTCGGAAAATCTGGTATTAATCTTAGTGACATCGTTATTCAATGTCTCCATATGGTGAAAATATGGTGTTCTATGAATTTAGAGGCCCCGATGGTTATCAGAAGATTGTTTTGTTTTTCACATTTCCTTTATCGATTTTGAACAACATTTCAGCACCGGGATGCCTGAAATATTAACCAGAACAGGTGTAATCCCAATTTTACATGTCTTTCCTCCATTTATCAATACTATTCCATTGACTGTTCCTTCTGTTCGGAATGGTCACTTCAGCCCTCTCGTGATGGTAGGGAAAAGAAATCCGAACGGAATTGGTATGGAAATAAGATAAACACATATCATGATGTAGAGGGGCTCCACGGCTCTGTAATACACACATACTGCTGCCTTTTCTCACTCATGCATTATCACAGCTTGGCCATGGGTGAGGACCGCAAAGCAGCCCGAAGTTGCCCCAAATGTCACTTCCACTTCCGTTCTACACACACACTTCGTGAGTCTGCCTCTTGAACATTGCACACACACGACACATCTTCATCCAATAATGTCATTGATGCAAAAATTAATCATTTCCATATTTCGGACTAGAGTTGCAGATTCTCAGGTTAATGTCAGACATGTTTCCATAGCTCCGAAGTTAAAACAAATTCACCGAGTCATTCAATGAGATCAGCTGTTTTACACCATTCGTTCTTTTTGGCATCTTTCCCATAAGTCTGGATGTTCGAACCATGCTCCATAACCACTGTAACTGCTTCATCCGTGATTCGTTCTCGGAAACGGAAAGTAAACACAATAACGAAGGGGTTTTCTGCTGGCTGATTTATTTCCCTCGTGGAAAATCTATCCCATATACCACGATCCCACAATGAATAATGTATCATTATTCACGTCCTCCCTTCACATTCAGTTTCCATTTTCAAAAACGCAGATCCAATCATGAAACCATCTAATAAAATAATGATATAAATTCCCAAAACTCCAAAATTCCAAATAGTACACTTTCCATTTTATTATTCCAATCTTTATATGCTTCGTGTTACGTGGCCTATTTGTGCCTGAGTAATCTGCTGTCATATATTGTTTCAGTGGGGATCAAAACTTCCAATTACCTTTAGATTGCGTGTCAAGACATGTGCTCGTGCCACCTTTCATTAAAATGCAGCATGTTGCTATACAGCGTGTGGAAAATTTCATTCCATCAGGGGTGAGAAGTGCAAGGACCATGTCGCACTTGACAATTTTTTAGTTAACTTCTGCAGTCTATTTCGCCTCCAAGTCTCTCACAGTTAGTTGCGCCATCACCCCATAGTGCAGCAGTTGAAATGAACCACACAACGTTGCATCATGTCGTCTTGGGTTCCAAACTCTGTCCCTCCCACTATTATGCTCTTAGAGACTTTCACGGTTTTAACTTTCACTCATTCAAATTGTGTTCGTTCAGTTGTTCTTCTTAGGTCGTTCCATATCTCATTGAAATACATCGGATTTTGTCTACTCATTGTCTTCCTGTCTCTGCTCATTACTTACATATAGCGTCTTTACGTTTTCTTGTTCTCCTCTCGAGCATCGCTGAAGTCAAGAATAGCATGGAATATGAACATTTGTAATATTCCCAAGTAGAAAGCAGTTCTGTTCACGATGTTTCCCGTGACCATGTCACCTGACATGATTTAACCTGAATGGGCACTCCCCTGTGTGCAATTATTTTGTATGCTGTATCTTTACCACTGTGTGGACACTGCAATACCTTGGGGCAAGGACTGCCATTTTGCAAAATTATTTATTATCTTTAAACAATATTTCCTTCCCCGCCTATAATGAAGGGACTGAGTAAAAAATTTGTCTGGAGGTTTCCCAGGGATCTTTGGCCGCGATTTGTGAGGCATCAAAATCATAGTGGATCGTCCTGTGTTGTGCTGTGTCCATCGTTGTCTATACAAAGTCTGTACATACTCTGAATCCTGGATATCGTCAGTCTTGTCATACTTGACGGATCATGCCATCATGGCCAATGTGGTCAGTTTGACAATAAACTTTAAGCAGTACATTATGTCTTCACTCAGTTGCTACAGTTACTAATCCTTTCTTGTAGACCCCTTTGTGTTTTGTTTCACCCTGCTTTGTTGCTATTTTACTGTCTCCTCTGTAATCGTCTCTGCTTGTGTATTTTGAACATCATCTCTCCTCGCCCTACTGCTATCGTATAAATGTCTCTTGGTTTCACTGTCTGCTGGTTCTCTCTCTGCTCTGCCTGCTCTCACGGTTCTTTGATGTGCTTCTGTTTACACGTTATGGTTTCGATTACGCAAGCACGGGGAACTGAAAATTGATCTTCACATTGTACTGTGAGCATTGAATACGATGGCAGTTAGAAAGCAGAAAAAATGGACTCATAGCCTGCGTCCTTGTGATGGCATTTGTTCCAGAATTCGTGCTCACTTTTGACAATTTATCTCGAAGACAACACAGGAAGGACAGGACTGAGCATCGCAATACGTTCAAATTCCTCATGTCAGCAGATGTTTTAAATGTTTTTATTCATTAAAGCACATATCGTTATAAAACCAGATCACACATTCTTCGAGTGTCCTTTTAGAATTTGTGATTTCTGTCATTTCAACATTTCAAACGTCAACAGGATGTTCACTACTTTTTTTGGTTGTAGGGAATGTAATTCAATATGCCTTCAAAAATGCTAATATTATCCAATTTAACTGCTGTTCTTCAGCATAACAGTTGAAAAGTAGCTGTAATGGGAATAAATCCACAGTTCAAACATTCTTCCGATACTCAACTCATTTAATTGCATTAATTATAAAAACAAATGGTGATTTCAATAGATTTTTGATTTGCTCACGGAATCTTCTCTGTGTCACTGCGTAAATACATGTGTTTGTGCAGCAGCTTAGGAGCTGAAGCATGAAACCGATTTCTTGTACAAAACAATGCAGAAACATCGAGGTTAGTTCCAAACCCGACATACGGTTCCATATTGAATACAGCATAAAGACAAACCACAAGAGAATGAAATTGCCTGAGATAACGAACAGCAAAACAATGGACCTTTTTCTCTGTACCATCTCTGGGTCTCGGGCAGGCTCCCCTATGCTTTGACGCTGAAGTCTCCTGCGTGCTGTGCTTGCCACTAAAACGTGCCTTATAGTGAAAACATTAAACAGCACAATCAGCAAAAATGGGACGGCTGTAGTTAGTATATAATGTAGGAACTCAATTGACGCCCAGGCACGTGAATTCCAATTACTGTGAGAAATCCAACAAAACCAGGCAGTGTTCACAAGCGAATAACGGTCCGTTAACATAAAATACCAGGAAATATTTTTTAAGAAACTTAGCACAACCACAGTGACGAGAACCAAGGTCGCTGTTTTCACAGTGCAGTAATTTGTTTTCAGTTTTTGGGAACAAATGGCTATAAATCGATCAAACGTAAAAGTTACAGTTAACCACACCGAACAGTCTGTCACTGCGTAAAGCAGGACAGCATGTAAATTACACAATCGGATGGAATGAAAGAACATAAACTGATCTGGATACCGAATTGGAATTTGCCTCAATATCAAGTCGAGGACAACGACAAGTAGATCTGCTGCAGCCATGGCCACGAGATAGCGAGTGACGCACTTGGAAAGACCACAGTTTCTGTGAGTGAGGATCCCTATCGTTGTGACATTAACTATGGGAAGAACAAAGAAGCAATTAATTGCAACATCAGTTTGGTAGCGTACCACTGCGTTAAGACAAAAAAATCCTTTCTTGATGTCCAAGCATTAAGCGTTTTGCTGTGTAGACAGATTAAAATGGTGGGACCATCACAGTTGCATATTCTGAAGAAATGCTTGGAAATGTACGATATCGTTTATGAAATGCAAATGTTTTTTAATGTCAATATTCTTTGCAATTTTGCAACTATCAGATGAATGTCATCTACTGACAGATTTTGAAGTGCTACAAAGAACAACAAACATGAATGAAGGTCTGACGATGAAGCTTCAAGTCGGGTAGGTTATTGATCTCCAAGCCATTTGTATACAACAGGCAAAACAATAACTTTTACTGTTCTAGATGTGATTCATCATACTATCATGACAGTGACTCATGTTTAGAAGAATAGATTGAGCGTATTTTCCAACCGCTGAAAACGAGTAAGTGACACTCAGCTCGTTCTGGAAGACGCACCGTATGTGGTCTATGAATGACTACCTGGAATAACTGTGACAACTTGATTAATTTTGACCAAAGGTTGGCGGCCCAGGTTGAAGCCAATCATCCTAAATCAACGTTCCTGATGACGTATGATTAACTCAGCAGAACTAAGAGTCAGGTGGAAGAAACTACGAACGTAACCAAAAAATATAATTCTGAAATCAGCACTTCACGTTAGAATAATAATAATAATTGCTGTGGACCAAGACAGATCCCCTCAAAACATTTCAAGGAGGTATTTGGGACCCTAACTTTTCGAGGTGTTTTAAGCATATTCCAGGAGTGATGCACCTGGACCCCAATCACTCGGTTTGAAAAAAAACGGAATTTATGTATACAAGATAAAAGATTATAGAATAAAATAAATCATGTCAAAAACCAATCGACTCTATTGAAATATAATGAGGCTGTTCTAAATACTTGCCACATTCCCGAAACACCCTCTTGCCAAGAAAAACACTTTTTTGTTTTAAATAGGAGCAAAATCAGAAAGGACACTACTAGCATGGAATTGCATGTTGCGTCCTCAGCATCTTCTCTGGGTTCCCAGCTAAAACATGACAATAACTGGAAAATAATCGCAGTTTGCTAAAACACAAATCAAATCAAACGCTGATCTTGGAGAACTGTCCACTCGCCTCTCGTTGCACAACATTTTTTCCTGAATATAAAAAAAACACATGTCTTCTGAAGTAGATGTTTCCAGACCTATCATATCCTTTTGCACGAACAATCCTTTCTGAAAATAAAAACATGGGACAACATGTTCATGTTAAAGGGGCAACATCCTTGCAAAACTGCAAAACTGCGAATACTGTAACTCAGAAACACAACCAAAAGTTGTTGGAAACTCTCATCAGGTCTGGCAATATCTTTGAAGAGAAATCAAAATGAACGTTTCATCTCCGTGACCCTGCTTCATTACCTTAAAATGTAGTGCAGTGATTTGGTGCCCATGCTAAAATCCACTTAAACATTATCGGGCTACAGGAGGCCACAATATTGTCAACAGACTTAAAACAAAGAACATAGAACATCAAAGTGCATTACAGGCCATTCGTCCCTCGATGTTGCACCTACCTGTGAACTAATATAAGTCCACCACTCTGCACTACCCCGTCATCATCTATATCCTTATCCAAGGGCTGTTTTAATACTCCTAATGTTGCTGAATTAACTCCATTAGCAGACAGCGTATTCCACGCCCTGACCACTCCCTGAGTAAAGAAAATGCCTCTCACATCTCTCTTAAATCTATCACTCCACAATTTGCAGCTATGGCGCCTCGAACAAGTAGAAGTCATCATCCTCGGAAAAGACTCTCACTGTCTACCCTAATACCAATGCAATTGTTTTGGGTTTGTTCGCCAAGGTGGCAAGTTGGTTGCCAGGTAAATGACCATGCCCACAATAACTGCATTTGCCACCCGTGCAACAAATCTTTACACAAACCTTAGGCAAATAACAATATTTTAGACAGTTTGTTCTGATATCTGTGATGTCACAGAGATGGATTGATGATCATGATACAACGCCTATTGCTATTCGATGATTTATTGATACCTTTTGAAATGACCATTATTGTGTACCAGACTAAACCCTCTCAAAATATTTCAGTCATCTATATTGGACCTTGATTAAAATGTAAGTGTAAGGCGATGCATTACAGACGCGAATCGATGGATGAAACTCCAAGATTTCACTTAATTCCAACAACACGTTGAACCTACAGACAAGACAAAATAGATTTTTCGAAAGCTGCAACTTACTGCATATATAACTTAACGACGACCTAATAATTCCTCCAATATTATAGCATCATATCTTTTGCAAATGCAAGTGACAAGATAAACACGAAAATATGAAATTGGCGTTGGTAACACATGCTTTTACTGCAGCAAAGACAGCTCGAAATTGAAATGTCCCCGTTTTACAGCTGAAAACAATTCAGTGCGATTGAATACAAATTTCTGATATAAAATGAACTGTCCCAAGAATTACACGTTTTCCCTTTTCGTTAATAGTTTCGGAAACTTCACAATGAATTTTGTTTTCAAATCCCGTGATCCAAGTCATGAGCATGAGCATGACTTGGATTTTATAAAACCACGCTAAGTCAGTGTTATCTGCCAGTTTTTCCTCCTGATGTGAACTGGATAATTCTGCGAAGTGCTCAAATTATTTCTTTCACTTGTGACTGAAAATCAACAGATTGTGTCAGCACACCACACGATTGGATACTTTCAAATAGACATTATTGGTTAGTCTTTCACATGTGACCGTCATATGCCTAATTCCGATCGATAATTATTAATATTCATCCAATCTATGTGGCGTCATCGAAGTCAAAATCTCCTTCCCTCTGCCAAATGAAGATCGTCTGCGTTACGCCAAATTATAAATTCGGGATGTTTGACCGACGTTCTCAATACAGTGTTACAAATGTGGAACATAAAATTAACCAGATTTCCTGACTATACTGGCATTATGATGGTTTATACATAATCGTGTACTGGTATTGTTATCAATACTATTGGTGAGCTCGATTTGCACCTAATCACTTGGACTACATTTACAGCCTGCGTCCAATCAGGTTGTCACTCTCTTCCAATTTTATAATTCTAATTTGGTAAGGATGTTACTTAACTGACGCAGTATTTATATATCTGTGCAGTCATGCAAAATCAGGTTCTGACTTCTCAATTTATCGTTCAGATGTCATGCGGCTGAATCCCTCCAGGTCACTTTGAGAACTTAACTCAATCATTTAAATAACTTTTTTTTTAAAAAAAACTTCCTCTTTGTTGTATGTAATTTGAGGAATGTCTAAATCAGAATCCGGTGAACTTGATCTTTGACTCTGTTTTTTATCATTACTAACACATTGTCATTTCCCGTTGTTTTATTATCAAAATATCTTTTGAACATTTTCACATGTCACCATCAGTGAGATTTATTTCTCTCTGCCTTTCTTATCAAATACTTCATCTTACTCAATTTCTTTTCGCGCTCATAAGATGGAAAACATCTTGTTTTTAAATGTTCACGTCATGGCAGTGGCATAAACATCTTATCTCTTCAAGCAAAATTGCGCAGTTTTGATGTATCTTCTGCTCTCGGTGTCGTTACTTTCAGTGCAATGTCAAATACTGTCTAACTCAATCATTCAATCTATGCACATAATTTTGATTTGTAGGAGTCGGTGTTGGACTGTGACTTAAAAACTTAAAAGTTCACAACAGCGGCTTATATGTCAACCGGTTAATTTGGAAGCACTAGCTTTTGAAGCCCTGCCTATTCGTTAGATGGTTGTGGAATAGGACCATAAGTCACAGAAATTACAGCAAACATCTTCAGTGTTATTTGGCTGAAATGTTTGAAGAAACTTGGAGTAAGTATTCCATCTTTGGAATGTGTCTCCTAGCTTTGGATCATTAACATTAAATCCCACAACTCTTTTTAAGTAATGTGGACTTGAAATAAGATTGACGAATGACTGAGGTAACACCTTTCGTTCGATAACTTGAAGTTACCTTGAGAATATAACTTGGATCATGTATTGTGTGATTTTTAATTTTGTACACCCAGTCCAACACCGGCACATTCAACTCATGTCCTACATGGAACACTTAAATTCCATAACCCACCTGCGATAATTTTCGTCAACTTCTGCCATTTTATTTCATCCAACAGAACATGTGATGGACTGATCTGCCGAATTAAGATTTCATTTTTTGAATAGTAATATTCTGAAATTCACTGAAATTATTCTTCTGAGAATGGTTTGTTATATTACAGATCCGGTAACTCATATTTTTGTTTCTATTCAGTTGGCGTTTCTGAAATAAAACTTTTTACTTTATGCCCCATTTATACTTGTTCATTTTTCACAGGCAATCGACCAACGTATCTAATATTTTAACGTCAACTACCTTGTCTTTACTCCGTGAAATCTCTCTTGTTTCAAACTGTAGCGTTGCGAACTTGTGACTGCACAGTCAAGCAAATTTCCAGGCTTCACTTCCTGCAATAACTCTGTTGGCTGATTTCCCACTGCATTTTCAACCACATAGACATCAGTCCGGTCTCTGATCCATTTATAACACAAGCAAAGATGTATTTTATTTTTGGGACCAGGGATTCTCTGTGGGCGCGAGAATGCTTTGACACTTCAACCTCAACACCGACTGTTAAAGTGAATTCTAGAGAGCACAACATTTCCTGGCAATAGTACTTCCATATCCAAAATTTCCTCAAATCTCCCCACCAAAGAAAGACTCTGAAAAATGTTGTTTACTTGTATGGTTGAACTGGCATACATGAGCAAATCATACCCACACAAGCTATTTCTTTAAAATGATATGTGCTTTTATCGCAACAATCACTGACTATCTTGTACATAATTGTTTAATCCTTTCAAAAAAAAATCCAGGGATGTGCAGGTTAAATTCGTAAGATTGTCGTCAGTCAGTTCCTTGTAATAGCTCATTTGCCTTTCAGATAGCTTCTTCACTTGATCACACGCCCCACACGCAACCTGTGTTTGCGACGGGTTTACTTCGCAAGCACTACATACTCGTGTTGTTTGGATCAACAACATGGTCACTGACCAATTCATTTGTTTAGCCGCTGTTTCATATGAAATGGAAAATGATTCTACGTACTTCATTCTGAACTGAGGCAACAGTTGGACAAATTTAAACACGTTTTCAATCTGCCTTTTTCTACAAAGGTATTCTTAGCAATCATTGTTCTGATCAGCTCTGCCTCAGTCATATTAAGTCTAAGTTCAGTTCTTATTTGCAACTTCTGAATTTCAAAAACACGATTGTCTTTCATTTCTTCGACTATACTGTACATTACTTTTCTTTTCCACCTCATTGGAGCTTCTTGTGGAATGTGACCATTTTCAATTATTCTGTATACATTTCTGACAATTGCAAATCCTGAGCTATTGTTGCAGTTCCCTCTCTTTGCAGACAAAGGCAACAGCAACCTCAGCTTGTGTCACAATTCAGCAAGAATTTTCATACTCAACTTATCTTTCACACCATATTTTACCGCTTCCACGTGCAGCAAACTCTCAGACTCTAAAACCACCATCAGTGCATAGCGCATGTCCCATACAAAGCAAACAAATGTACCACGTGCGAAGAGCACAGCAGTTGATTAGATTACTTACAGTGTGAAAACAGGCCCTTCGGCCCAACAAGTCCACACCGACCCGCCGAAGCGACAACCCACCCATACCCCTTACCTAACACTACGGGCAATTGAGCATGGCCAATTCACCTGACCTGCACATCTTTGGACTGTGGGAGGAAACTGGAGCACCCGGAGGAAACCCACGCAGACACAGAACGTGCAAACTCCACACAGTCAGTCGCCTGAGGTGGGAATTGAACTCAGGTCCCTGGCGCTGTGAGGCAGCAGTGCTAACCACTGTGCCACCGTGCCGCCACCAAACCGTTGTTTTCAAAAGAAACAGACAGAGCAAATGCCTGTTCAAGGCATATCTCATTATACTTTACACGTTACAATGTTGAAAAAGAAACGCTATTGGCAGCATTTTTGTTTCTTAACGCAGGATAAATTATGAGTCAAATTGCCGATATTAATGCATTGTAAACGAGGTCCCTTCTTGGAAGATGAAGAAACGTTTCTCAAATTGCAAGAGAATTCATATACATTTTCCTTTCTCCAGTGATTGAAACGGTACTAAAGACATGGTCAAAATAGATAGATCGTGAATGACCTGAGATGAAACATTTTCACATATATTGGAATAATGTCTTAATGGCGAGTTGTCTTTTCGTAGCGACAAAGTCGGTCAATTTATATCAGAAATTGATTTTATGAAACACACTATAGCTGCGTAAAATGGTTAATGTTATGAATTTTCTCTTGGTTAAATCCGAAGTGAAAATGGACATTTTTCTCACTGTGAAATCAAGCAGGATTGTTTTTTCAATGCAAGCTAAGGAACTTGATTAAAATAAACCAACACCCCATCTGACGACTAAATATGATAATACAGAGTAAGATTTTTATATGAATAATAGAGCAAAATGAACACTTACAAGGTACAGCAACAACAGCAAGCAAGGGATAGTAAATCTCTTGAACTTTAAAAAGGACGCTTCTTATCTGGTAAGATAATAAAAAACTACGTTGCACATAATTTTTCTCACTTTCCATTACGGACGTCATTGATCCTGATCAGTAAAGGAGATAAACTTTTGCATTTACGGAGCACGAGCAGGTTGAATCTCTTCCATTATAGTATAAATAGAATCTACAAATTCCCTCATGAATCAATAAACACCAATGGGCCTGACATTAAATCTGCTCAATGAACAAATAGATTTCATATATTCAATCGAAAAACAACATGATTGCGGATCAAGTGCATTGAACGAAATGCGAAATTCAACTTCCCTTACAATTTAATACTAAAATAGAACTTAGAATATTATACAGCGGTACTGGCCCTTCAGACCTCAATGTTGCGCTGCCGTGTGAATGCAATCTGACTTCCCGTTCAAACTACACTATTCCATTCTCGTCTGTATGACTGTGCAATAACAATTTAATTGCCCGGAAAGTTGTAAAGTTTGCAACTGTTGCTGGCAATGCGTTTCACCCCATTACCACTCTCTGAGGAAAGAAACTGCCTCTGACATCTGCCTAGATCTATCACCATTCCATTTGAAGCTATACACCGTCTTACAAGCCAGGACCATTCAAGGAAACATGGTCTCACTGTCCACCAGATCTAAACCTCTGATGAACTTGTACATCTCAATTAAGCAACATCCCAAACATCGTCTCTCTGAAGAAAACTTGCACAACTCCCTCAAAGTTGCATTGTCAGACTTTACTTCCAAATCACGCAATATCCTCCTAAATCTCCTCTTTAGCCTTTACAAAGCTTCCACATTCTCCCTATAATGTATTGACCAAAACTGCACGCAATATTCCAAGTGCGGTTGCATCAGTTCATTGCACAGCTGCAACATGTCCTCATGGTTTCGAAACTCGACCTCACTGCTAGTAATAGCTAGCATACCGTATACCTTCTTATGAGCCCTATTAGCATGGGTAGCAACTTTGAGAGATCCATGTGAAGAACATTGAGATCTATCTGCTCATCAACACTACTCTCCGCCCAGTAGTCTGCATTTCTGTTACCCCTTCCAAAGTTAGTCACCTCACACTTTGCTTCAGTATACTCCATTTTCCACCTCTCAGCAAAGCTCTGTTGCTTATCTATGTCCCTCTATGTCCCTGAGGGGCGGCACGGTGGCACAGTGGTTAGCACTGCTGCCTCACAGCGCCAGGAACCTGGGTTCAATTCCCGCCTCAGGCGACTGACTGTGTGGAGTTTGCACGTTCTCCCCGTGCCTGCGTGGGTTTCCACCGGGTGCTTCGGTTTCCTCCCACAGTCCAAAGATGTGCGGGTCATGTGAATTGGCCATGCTAAATTGCCCGTAGTGTTAGGTAAGGGGTATATGTAGGGGTAGGGGTAGGGGTAGGGGTAGGGGTATGGGTATGGGTGGGTTGCGCTTCGGCGGGTCGGTGTGGACTTGTTGGGCCGAAGGGCCTGTTTCCACACTGTAAGTAATCTAATCTAATAACTGTAACACTCTTCAACACTACCGACAACTGTATTGACCTCAGTGTCATCGCAAATATATTAACCACTCATTCAGGTGTTTCTAAAAATGGGAAATAGCAGTGGACCCAAAAGGTTCATAGCTTACATTACTAGTAACTAAACTCCAGCATGAACACTCCCTTTCAACCACCACGCCCTCTCGTCATTCAGTTCGCCGAATTTATGATCCAAATTGCTAAGTCACGCCCATCCAATGCTTCTGTATTTTTTGCAGTAGAATTTACTGATATCTATAAACACCACATCAACAGCTTTGGCCTGCACCTGTTTGGTCACCTAGTCAAAGAACACACAATGATTGTGAGGCACGACCTACCCTTCACAAAACCGTTGACTGTCCATAATAAACTTGTTTCTATGGAAATGATAATAAATTCAGTCTCGTCTAAGCTTTTACAACTTGGTACCTTAGGGGGCGGCACGGTGGCAAAGTGGTTAGCACTGCTGTCTCACAGCGCCTGAGGCCCGGGTTCAATTCCCGACTCAGGCGACTGACTGTGTGGAGTTTGCACGTTCTCCCCGTGTCTGCGTGGGTTTCCTCAGGGGTAAATGTAGGAGTATGGGTGGGTTGCGCTTCGCCGGGTCGGTGTGGACTTGTTGGGCCGAAGGGCCTGTTTCCACACTGTAAGTAATCTAATCAAACGAAATAAGGCTCACTGGTTTACAATTATCAGAGTTATCTCTACATCCCTTCTTGAATCAGGGAACAACGTTCACTATCCACCTGTCTTCTGGTACTCTTCCTGTAAACAGTGACGACATAAACATCAAATCCTAATTTTCGACGATCTCCTCCCTGGACTCCCAGCGATTCCATGGATAGATCCCATCAGGCCCAGGGCATTTATTTGTTTTCACACATTCCAGAATTTTGAAGAGTTCCTCCTCGTGAAACTCTATCCCATTTAGTGAAGGAGCATGTTTCTCAGAGTTGTGCTCGACAACATTGTCTTTTCCCAGTGTGAATACTGACGAAAAACTCTCATTCAGCACTTCTCCTATCTCCTCTGACTCCATACACAACTTCCCACTATTGTCGTTAATTGGATATAATCTTGCACCAGCCACTCTTTTACCTCTTGTATACGGTTAGAAAGCTTTAGGGTTTTCCCTGATCCTATCTGCCCAGAAATGCTCTGGTCCCCTCCCTGCTCGTCTCAGCTCTGTCTTTAGCTATTTCCGAACATAAGCATTCTTCTTCCCCTTGAGAAGATAGTCAGCTTCCTTAATATACCGTGGCTCATGCACTCGATGACTTCCTCCCTGTCTGACAGGTACATACGTACAAAGGACACACAGTAACAGTCCTTGAATATATTACGAATTTCAAATGTGCCCATCCCCCACAGTTTCCTTCCCAATGCTATGCATCCCAAATCTTGTCCAACCGCATTACATTTGCCTTTCCACCAGCTGTAGCTCTTGCACTCTCGTGTATACCTACCCTTTTACATCATGAAGGTAACCATATCTGAAATGTGGCCATTTTCACCTAAGTATGCACCGACCTCCAAATCCAAGACTTGGCCGGGTTAATTATCCACTACCAAATTAAATGTAGTATCAACTATTTTTGGCCTGTCTACACACTGTTTAAATAAAGAAAAACCCTACTGCACACAATGGGAAAAACGACCCATTTAAATTACTTGAACTATCGTATTCACATTCAATATTTTGGAATTTGAAGTCACCCAGGGCAATCACTCTATCACTCTCGATCCTTCGAGAATCATCCTTATGGTCTTTTCCTGTAAATCTCTGGGAATATTCAGTGGCCCATGGAAACCTCCCAATAGGGTGAGGTTCCATTTCCTGGTTGCAGGTTGTTTGGAAAAGGTGTTGCAAAATAATTTGAATCTTGTCAAAAAGTTAATTAATCAAAGAAATGAAAATATGAATCTGTCATTCAATGTGTCGAGGTGGCATGAATAAACAACATTTCAGTGACAGCGATGGTAAAAGCGTAGTTAAAGGCTTTTCTTCTTATATATGCACACAATTTGGAAATTTACCCTCCATCAATAAACCAGTACAATATTGAGAAATGCAGCAGACATGTTGAGCATTATGAGAGAATAAAAAGACGAATTGTTCCGTGTCCCAAAATTCCAAAAAAAATCTGTGAATTCAAAAACGTTGTCAACGGTTAGTCACATCCAACATCAATTCTACTCGTTCAGTTCCATAAAGATAATATCAGTTAACCCTTATTCGACGTTAGTGTCACAACCACGTACATGTAAGGACAATCTCTGCCATTTGTCACAATCTTGAAGAATTTTTATTTCATTTCCAAGATTGAACTCTCAGCAAATCATTGTTATGAATAGATCTACACAACGCTTGCAGTGCCAAATATCGTGTTTTTTTTGTTTGCAAAAGAAACACACCTCACCGTTTTCAATTACGTTTGTTGATATCTTCTTGCAAATTCATGAATAAAAATGTTTTAAAACTCTTCATTCATAATGCTGCAGTCCAAATAATCACACTGATTTGAAGCCATGACTTAGAGTTGCCGGTTTGGGGTTGAGGTGAACAGGGTCCGAAGTCAGAATACACCAGGTTATCGCCGAAAGATTTATTTGAAATCACACGCTTTCTCAGCGCTCCTCTTTCATTTGGTAAATTGAGAGAGAAGCAGACAGGCACACAATTTAATAGCAGAGAGATAAACTTATCATACAAATGGTATGATTGGAGTGTCAGCAAGCTGAATAAAACGTCACTATTGGTGATTAAAAATTTGAGACGCTGTGTGTGAAGTCTCACAAGCAGAATATCAAACAAAAGAATGACTGATTAATTGAGGCAGATAGATAATTACAAAAATAATTAAAATAAGTCGATGCAAAAGCCATACCATAGAATTGAAACAGTTACGTGTCTAACCAAAATAACACTAATCCAAAACTGTACAAATTGATTAAGCTTGAGAAATCATAATCAGTTATCAAGTTGATAATTCAAAATAGGACAGAAAAGATGATATTTCAGATAAACAAACATGGGGGTTGGGGGAATCGCATATAGGTTGATACGAACCTAAGATTCGTATTTTAATATGTATGTACATTTTTCTTGGTCTGAAAGACAGTCTGAGTGAAAGGTTACGTGAAGATCAGAGGCTGAATGTCCTTTACTGCTGAAGTGCTCATCGATTGGGAGGGGTGATTTCTGTCTGGCAGTTTGTTCTGTGTGTCCATTCATCCGTTGTCTTAGTGTCTGCATGGTCACGCCAATATAACATGCCTTGGACTTTCGCTGCTTGCAGTGTATAGTAATAGATTACATTGACAGAGTCACAAGAATAACATCACGTTTACGTGAAACGTGATGTTTCCACGTGTGATGCTAGTATCCATGTCGAGGATTTGACATGGCTTGCAGATGCTGCTGTGGCAGCATGTGGTGTTCTTGTCAAAGTTTTTCTGAACGCTGGGTACCTCGTTTTGAACGATGGTCTCTTTATGATTTGGCACTTATTTCATTGCAAGAAGTGAAGGTGTAGGGATGATCTTGGACTACAGATCACAAAGCCACTCAATTGACCTGCATCACGGAGTAAACTCAGAAACACTGCCGTTGCAATCTCCAATACACCTTAACCATCTCGTGCACCAGTTCTGCAGCAGACGCTGCAACTTTGAAATCGGGCTGGAGTCGATATATTCGACCATGCGCTCAGGATACAGTGGAGCAGCTATGTGACATTATGAAGCAGATGGATCAACGGAACTGCACCACCTTCATGCACGTCGAGAACAGGAAACTGCAGAAACTTGAGCGTCACCAACACCTTCAGTTTTTAAACTAGTACCATCACACGGGAATCCATTATCAAGTAGCATGACTGAACCCATCAACCAGTCGAAATCGAGTTTTCCAGCTGAGGACTTAGTTTTTGCCCCACGACCAAATTACAATCCATTGGTCTCCTGACAGATGAATTCAACAGATGAATGAGGCTTTGGGAATTCTTCCACAAGCTACAAGACATTAGCAGCGAGCACAATGGGATGCAAAACCAGCGGAAGCAATATATTCGACAGCGAGGTGCACAATGCAGCGACCAAAAAAGTAAGTGTCGAGTTTGACACCTCTGGAACATTGCTGTCCTTGGCTTGTTATCGACGTACAAGCTGTCAGCAGATATAGAAATGCCAAATTCATGAGCTGAAACTCACAAGATAGCGCAGGATGTTACCTCAGCACAAGATCAAACACAGATCGTCAATCAAACACTGCATAATCCATAATCCATAGAATGGACGACTGCAAACAAGTGTACTGACAACTAAACAACCAGAAACACAAAAGAAAGCAATCTGCTGATGCGGTCAAATAACACAACGGTCAACTCAACAGACTGATTTCTGACATTTGATCCTCACCTTCAGATTATCCTATGCACCCGCATCCTGCGTAATTGTCGGATTGAAAACTTCAATACATTCCGAAAATACACAAACAAACATACCTGATTAGCCAGTCAGTTCAGGGAATAGAATCTGTGATGTGAAACGCTGTGGCTGTGTCGAAGGCAGCCTGAAAACCAATGCATAAGGAACCCTCAGTTTCGAACACGAAACTGAATTCTTCTTAGAGAAACTCTGCATTTCTCCATCAATCGTAGCAGGAACAGTCCACGACACAGTGCACTGTTTGAAATTCTGCAACAACATCCCCCACCTCGACGGCACAACTGCAACAGCGTCACCACTCAACGCCAACATCTGCCAATTTCCACATTCCACATTCCACCCCCCAACTCATTTGCTCCATCCTCGAATATGAAGTCTTCACTTTCGGCAACCACTCCTTCATCGAGACAGATTGAACAGCAATCGTGATAAACTTTGCACCCTAATATAACAAAATTTTAAAAAGCAATTGATAAAAAAGATTTATTTGTTGCACTGGACTTCCAACCACAGATAGAATACATTGACGACATTTTCGTCCTGTGTTCTAATGGTTAAAAATCACTGAAACGGTTTTACATTGTTATCAACGAATTTCATCGACAATCTGAGGAGAGATGACAACACAAATGTCGAAGCAGCGGAGGTAGGGAGCAAAGGCAAGACAGTTTAAAATGAGCAAGGGGAAGGCACAGTGTCATCCAATTGGATATCAATGTATAACAGCTCCAAGGATAACGAGACAGGAGAACACCAAGATATATCGTCGAATACTGATTATATGCGTCATGAGCTTTACATTTACAAATTTCCACGAGTAGAAGAGAACAAACGTTTTTGGAACATTATGTTTGGAGCATGTTCGGAAAATACATTAGCAGGACATCAATTATTTCAAGCATGGTGAAATATTTCCTCACAATTGGAACAATTGATTTCGGACACATTTTCTGCTTGTTCAATTCGTGGAGATGATTCATCAGATTGGGCGACTGATACACTTTCTTCCCGCCCTATTTTCATTGGAAAGATTGTTGTTATGTACACATATCCTGGATATTTTTCATGTATTGCTGCACAAAGACGCGGAATCTCTATGTTCGGAAATGAACTGAAACTTACTGAGCGTTGATCCTTCCTCAGAAACCATCAAAACATCCTCCATTGTCGTGGCGGGAAATGCAACAAAGGCATTTCCACACACTATACACGTCTGAGTAACACCTGCTCTTTTGTCCTCGCTTTCCTGTTACTGACATCCAGCAAACTCGCAACGTATTTCCTTCCTTGTCGGCATGACGTTTTTATCCCAGTTCTATTATTTCTAGCTTTGTGAACTTTCGTTGATGCCACATTTGGTCAATGCTTCCTTAATATCAATAACACTCAGTTTCCTTTGGATTTGTGCTTCAAACTTTCTGTGCAATTTTGTGCTGAGGTTGTGAAAAAACTGTAGCCTATTCGGCGCTGCTGAAACGCAAATGCAGCATTTCAAATGAAACTGGTTTTCATTGCTTAGCATGCTTTAACACAGTCGATCACGTCGTCCAAAATGTTGATGATTTTTGAGAATTGGCGACAGGCCAAAAGGCATAGAGAAGGAACAATACATCATTTTTGATGCGCTAAAACGTCAGCAGTGCAGTATGACAATGATCAGTGGTTGTTCTGTTGCCGTGCACATTCAGAATTATTGATTTGAAGGCAAAGATTATTTTATCAATTCCATGTTTGCTTCCAGTCGAAACTATTTAGGCGATCTGGACTGGAGTGAATGATGTACCAGGCGAGGTAGAAACAAATTAGAATCACTGAAACGTTGGAAGCTGAGGGACAACCTGACAGAAAACAAAACCGTTTTTAGGGTCATGGATATGGTTGGCAAATGCTGTTTTTCCCAATGATCGAAATGTCAAATCCTCGGTAGCATTGTTCTAAGTTGAGAAAAGGAACATTTGAAAGGGGTATTTCATTGTAATAGAGGCAGGAGTAGACAATTTGTCCAAACGAGCTTGCCACAACACTCATTAAGATCATGGTTGATCTATCCTTTGTCTCAACTCCGAGCATTATCCCCATAAACGTCGATTTGCCTACCATGCAAAAACCTATACAAGTATGTCTTGAATATATTTAATGGAGCTGACTCTCCTGCTTCCTTCATCCGACACAAACAACAAGTGCAGATGCTGGTATCCAAAGTAGTATGGCAGAAGTCTGGTAGAATATTTCAAATCGGCAGCATGAGGAGTAGAGAAAAGTACTGAAGAAGCATTACATCCGAAAAGTTGACTTCTCCACTTTCGGATGCTGTCTTGTTTGCTGTGTTGTTCCAGCCACCTGCCTATCTGCTTCTTCCAGGACTCGACAAATTCATAGGATCACTGCTCTTTGTGGAATAAAAGAGATTTAGCTGGCCTAAATCTACTCTCCTCAATCTTGAAACCATTTCACGGAGCCCGAGTCTCAATCACAATCGGAAACAAATTGCCTGCCTCTCTCTTAACTGTCCCTGCCAAAATTGCGTCTGTTTCTGGAAGACATGCTCTCATTCTTCGAAATGTTAGTGAAAAAGTCACAGGCAGCTCAACCTCTCCTCAAACGGCAATGCTCTCATCGGTGGAATCAATCTGGTGAGCCTCCTCTGCACCACTTCCAAAGCAAGTGCATCTTTCCTAAAATATGGAGGTCAGAATTTACAGAATATTCCAGGCGTGGCATCAGAAGTATCCCCTTTAATTGGACGTGAACCTCTTTGTTTTTAAATAGTTTGCCTTCCAGGTTAACTGTTGCCCCTGCAAAATCAACTTGCAGCGATTCAGTCCGACTGCACAACTGCATGCTGCAAATTGTACTCTGATCGATGATTTTTAATTCTGGAGTGGATAACTGCATATTTACCAACATGGTACTCCATCTGCTAAAACCCTGCACACTCGCTTATCTATCGAAATCTCTCTGAAAACCCTCCACATACTCCGCACAGTTTGGCTTTCGTCTCAATTTATTGTCTTCAGCAATTTCGTCCTTCTATTCGAAACCATTTACATGAATCATCAAAATGTGTGGGCACAACATCGATTCGTATGGTACCTCACTCATCACTGATCTTCAATCAGCAAAACAACCACGTACCCCACTGTGTTTTCTCTTTTTTGAACCAGTCCCCTATCCTTGCTAGTGCATTCTCCAGATCTCCATATCCACCAAGCTACGTTTTTTTGATTTACACAGAAGGGTTCAATAGGCCTGACACTCTCGACTCTCTGATGTGATAGAAAAAGATACGATAGCAACATCTAATACACATTTAAACAGAAGAATGTACAGCCAGAAAATAGAGGAGTATAGACCATGCTCGGACAGGCAGGATTAATTTCAAACGGTATCGTGTTTGGCAGAGGCATGATGGGCCAAGGTTCTCTTCCAGCATTGTGCTGCTCTATGCTCGATGTGCGACGTAACTGCATTGATATTATTGTTGCATTTTTTGCTGTGCTTTTACAACACCACACTCTTTGACTCTGGTCTGCAGATTTCACACTCTCCACAATAAAAGGAACCGTTAGTGACAAAAATTGTTGACAAGAAATATTTAGTGTTGCTGTGCAGTAGGATCCGATATGATCACAAAATGGAAGTTAGACACAGCAATTTGAGCTCAACCAAGTTAATGGCTCCAAAGTCAGATGGTGCCCAAAGATTGTAGTTGGACTATGGCCAGTAAATGGAATTATAATGTCTAATTAATATACTGTTCTACGTTTGGAAGACTGTATTGAGAAATTAAAACGCGTAAATTCCATTGAAAGTTGGATTTACTCAGAGGATACAGGTGAGTACTTCTATTTTGAAAGAATAAAGGACAGTTCTGTTTTCATGGTACAGAATGGACTGTACCAATTTGAAGCAATACCACTTTTTTATCAATTGCCAGCCACATTCCAAACACTCATCAGTACAGTCATTTCTGAATTACCTGATTGCGTGGTATATATTGATGGTGATTTTTAGTCACACATGGAAGGAAGATTTGGACCATCTTTCATAAGACTTGATGCATTGTGATACACCTGATGAGAATAAAATTTTAAAAGCCCAAACCATATTCCTCGTCTATGATTTTTTTCTCATGGACAAATTCGCAAATGGGATGTGGAAATGAAAATCTATTTCGAGTTTACGATACTATCAATGAAGAGGTAAATGTGGCGATTTCTGGGGTTGAGTGATTTTCTTCACTGGATGTTTATACCAAATTTTAACAGTGTGGTTGATCCACTGACTGGGCTCTTGAAGAGGGGCGGAAACTTTCATTGGATTGAGAATTGTGAGAAGGCATGAGACAGCCTAAAAGCTGCCTTATGTACCTCTGCAATGACTTTCAAAGTGATTAATGATGTAAGTGATGCTGATGTCGCTGATACAACCTTGAAAGTAGAAGTAGAGAAAATAGAAAGAACGCTTGGCACTGTTTCCAGAAAAATGAATAATTAGCCTCAGAAATATTCCAAACTGAGGAAGAGGTCTTCCGTTTGGTTTTGGCATTGCATAATTTAAACATATTTGTTGGTAATAATGTGTCTGAGACATGTGTATTTTCTGATCACAAGGACGGAAAGTATTTGGGGAAAACGCAAGTATGAAAATTCTCTACTGTTTGAACGGAACATATTATTACAGCGATTCAATTTTAAATTTGTACATGTATCAGGATGAGACAATATAGCTCATATCAAAGATGGAGGCGTTTGGTACTGGGTAAAAGAGGGCTGCAAAGATTGTAAGAGTGAATGTTTGCATACTTAGAGTCAAATAAAGTCACTGTTATTTATTAATATTCATTTTTATTCAGTGGGGCATGCAACAACATTATGGAGTTAAGAATAAAGCTTTCTTTTTAATTAAGAAAGCTTCATAAACGGCTGCAAACAATCTGCTTAAATCCAAGCGAGTAAATAACTTGGGAGGCTTGGGGCACTTATATTCTAACAATAGACGGAGCCTGATTCCTTGAGGTCAAACACAGACAAAGCCAGATATTTGTACATCCTGAGGTCTTGAAGCAGGATGCAGAAGCAAGTATTTCTTACTGTGTTACAGGTAAACATTAGGGCTCTCTTCCTGCCCACTCAAATTGCCTAAAAGATTATCTGCTTTCGTGAATTTGACTTTTCCAAACGTGTTCTGATGGGATGTTACGATATTGGAACAGTTAATCAACAGTCGGTCATATATCATTAATCCTGTTAAGGGTGTTGTACTTGTTACACGTACAAACACTGTTTTAACTTAGATCTGTTGGAAAATAAATTCAATATTAATTGTCTGATCAAAATAAATCTTTTTCGAGAAATAAACACTCAAACCTATATGGTTAATGGCTGCGCGTGAGGTTAGACATGAGTCATTTGCGGTCTTCCAAGTCCAAATCAATTTGAATAGAAGCAATTGTTTTATCCCGTTATGCCTCTATCTTTTGTTCAGAAGTACTGCTGAATAATCACGACGCTGTTAATTTTCCCACTTTCCAAATGGATTCCACACTTTCTTTAAATAATCCTAGGCTGAGCAGTTCACTGAAGTGATAATGTTGGAGGATGCTGAGACGAGTGATCATAATTCCTTTAATTTCGTTGGAGGAGATGGCCTGGTGGCATTATTACGAGACAATATTTTCAGCGATGTACTGAAATAATATTTCACTTTTTCATCAGTAATTTTAACGTGGACAAAGAAATGGTATCGAACGAGCCTGGCATAAATTTTTCATGTCTTGAAAGCAGTTCACTTTACAGATGAGGAGGTTCTGGATACGTTACATTAAACATGAAAGTTAATGAATTCCGAGGCACTGATCAGCTGTACGCCAGAACATTCTGCGTAGATATGCAAGAAGTTGAGGGGTCCCGGCATAGAAAGATGTACCATTTATTGCTAGACGCGACGTGCCTGAAATGTTGAGGGTGGCCAATCCAGTGATTATCAAAAAGAAGTTCGACAGGTGACATATCTGAAAATGCCAGCGTGGCTAAATTGTTGACTTTATTTTAAAAATGGCTGTAAAGAACATCCTGCAGATTATGGATCACTGAGATTGGCATCAGTGGTGGGCAATTTGTTGCTGGGGTTTCTGAGAGATGTATTTGCATGCAATTGGGTTTGTAAAGACTGTTCAGGTGCAGTTAGCTTGAGTTTGTTCGCTGGAAATTATGTCGCACAAGGTTGCTGGAACATTTCTTTTGAGGACAGAAACAAAACCATTCTTGAGGACAGAGTGGTAGCCGTGGACCACATTCGTTTTAGTGCAACCTGTGACGGGGGTATGCAATGGTAAACTGATTCCTAAAATTAGATCACATGGGCTTCAGGGAGAGGTTGCCAATTTGTTTAAAAAGTGGCGAGTTTGTAGGGGGCAGACGGTCGTGTGGCGTGTTGTTTTCCGGACTGGAGGCCTCTGATTAGCGATTTACAGGTGGATAGGTATTTGGATAATTATTCAAATCAACGATTTGGATGCAAACTTAGAAAACATCGTTCACAAATTTGCAGTTTTCAGCAAATTGTTGGTATTCTTAACAGTGAAGAAGGTTATCAAAGATACAAAGAGACCTTGAACATTGGCCTCATGAATGAGTCAACAGTGGATCAATGCGTGGTTTTGCGTTTGTGTAAAACAAACAAGGGTAACACATATATAGTTACTGTTTGAGTTACGACACGGGGTTAAACATTTTTGTTAATGAAAACAGCAACACAGAAAAGTTCCAACCCTTGCTGTAACCTTTTAAAATTCATTAAGCAAAGAACTATCCACTTTTTAATCATTTAACGTAAAACATTACAATTTTATTCTTGAAGTAAAATAGAGAATAATAAAACGAACAACTATTTCCAAGTCCTTTCTCTTACATTGATTTTTTTACCTCCCTGTCTGCAATCCTACTCCGACAAAAAAAAACTTGATAAAGATTTACAAAAAAAACATATGTTTAAAAAATAATCAGCTTTATCGATTCTCCTGTGTAGTTATTGCTCTGTAGATTCTCCCCAGCTCAGTTCCGATGTTCTCCTGTTCAAACTCAGAATGGTATTGCTGAAAGCCCTTCGACAAGCAAGCTCGATTTGTTGGTCCTTTGGCTGTTCTGTCTCGAGTCTTCAAAATATCCGGATTTATGCCCCCCAAAAATCGGAATGGTTCATTGTTTTAAATATTATCAAAATAAGAAATGTGCATTTGTTTGGATTTCGGTTTCTTGGTGCACACTTTCAACGGATTGAGTGCATTTGAATTTGAGTTTCTTTCATGGCATCTCAGCTGCATATACCTGTTTCAACAAACTGTTACATTCTTACTTTTTCAGGTCTCTGAGCCTTGACAGAACTTGCCTGGTTTTCAATTCTCTAAAACGCCGGGTTGTCAATTCTCTAACATGTACAGTCCCTCTACATATTCTTCACACTTTCTGCCAACCACTCTTCCTCCTAAATTCTCTCTTGCCATTGAGACTCTCACTGTCCCTCCCCACTTTTCTATCTCCCACCCTTCTCTCTTTCTCCTAATTCTCTGTGTCACGCTCCCTCGCTCGCACCCCCTCACCCTCCATCTAATCCTCTCTTTCTCTCACTCTATCCCGCCCCTCCCTCCATCCCATCTTCTCTCTCACTGCATTCTCTCTCTGAACATGTCTCTGTCCTCGTCCCTTTCTCTCTGCCGTCCCTCTCTCTTTCCATCTCTCTCTGTGTCACCTATCTCTTTCACCCGCTCTGCCTCCTCATCACAGTCTCTCTCCCGAACACTCTGTCTCCTCAACTCTCTCTACCCTCACTCACTCACTCTCCCCCACGGTCTCTCTCCTCCCACTGTCTCTCCCTCTATTTCTCCTCTCCCGTTCTTTTTCCCACTGTCTCCCCTAAACTGCCTCATGCCCCACTGTTTTCTCTCACTCACCGCTTATCCCCTCTTCCCGACTACACACACCACACGCTCTCCCCTTTCTCCCTGTCTCTGTCTCTTTCCTCCTCTCTCTCCTACTCTTTCTCTCCCCTTTCTCCTCTCACTGCGTTTCTCTTTCTCTGCCACTCTCGCGCTCCCCTCTCTGTCCCCATTCTGTCTCATCTAGCCCACACTCTCTTCCCCACTATCTGCCCTTTAACACATCACTATCTCACTTTCCATCTACACCTCTATCTCTCTCTCTCCCTATGTCTCGCATTCTCCAATCTCCCTTCCTCTCTCTGTCGGTCTCTCTCTCTGTGGTTACCTGCATCCCTCACTCTGCTTCTCTGACTCTTTCTCCATCCATCTCCAAATCCCTCTCTCCCTGATATATATCCCCATTTCCTCTCTCTCTCCCCAACAACTCTCACTACCCCACCCTCCTTCTCTCTCCCCATTGTCGCAAATTTTCCATCTCACTCCCCTCCCACTCCCACTGTCTACTTCCGCTCCTCACTCGCCCTCTCTTTCCAAACTCTCTCTCTCACACTCCCAAAGCTATCTCCCTCTCCTCTACGCTCTTTCTCCACCCCTCCGATTCTTTCCCCAATCACACTGTATCCCTTTCTTCCACCTCTCACTCACTCTATCACACCACTGTTGCTCAGTCTCCCGACTGTCTCTCCTCTTCCGCTCTCTCTCCATCCCCATGTGACTCCCACTCTCTTGTATCCATTCTTTTACTTACTGCCCCTCCGATCATATCCCCCTCCTCCTTCCTCCTTCTCTTCTCTCCCTTGTCTCCCCGCTCTCTCTTCCTCTCTGGCCCTCCGTCTCTCTCTTTCTCCCTCCGTCTCCCCGCAAACCGTTTCGCACATGTACCACTCTCTCCCTCCATCCACATCGCTACCCTGTATCTACGTCTTTCTCTCTCTACTTACAACCCCCTCTTGCACCACATCTTTCTCCCAATATTCCACGTTCTGTCCCCTCCCTTTCACTATCTATCCCCTTCTCCTCTCTCACCTCCCTCTTCCTCTCGCCCACAGCACTCTCGCTTTCTTCCCAACTCTCTCTCTTCCATCCCTCTCATTGGCGCCATCCTGTCTCGGTCTCTTTCCCAAATTTGTTGTCTAAACCTCCCTCTCTCTCCCACCGTCTACTTCTTCCGTCTCTCTTCCCCTCTCTCCCTCATTCTGTCTGTCGCTACCACGCCACAATCTTCATCTTTCCGGCCCCAATCACCCTCTCTCCCCCATCTCTCTCAATCTCTATCCTCCCTCCATCTCTCCAGCTCTCCGCTGTCTGTCTCCGATCACTCTCCCTTCCCTTCTGTCTCTTTTCTCTCATCACTCTCTATTCGCCTTCCATCACCTCTCACCCTATTCTCTGTCTCTGACGAGCATTCTCCTCCCACCCTCTGACTCTGTCTCATGCCAACTTCCACTCTTGCTCTGCCCCACTGTCTCCATCTCCCGTGACCCTGTCTCCCTCACTCACTCCTGTTTATCTCCCTCTGCTTCACTCTCCCTCACTGCCCCGTCTCTCATTTGCCCATTCACTCATTCTCTCTCTCCCCTCCGTCTCTCTCACCCACGACTGCACTCTCACCCCATCCGTCTCTCTCTTTCCCTCTCTCGCTTCCTCTCCCACTTCCTCTCTCTGTTACCCTTTCTGCCACTCCCGCACGATCTCTTTCTCCATGTCCTCCCTCTTTATGTCTCTCCCCCTCCCAGTGTCTCACTCCCTTCAACTGTTCAAACTGCTCGTTTCTTATCAACCAAAATATCAGATCATCTCACTGGTTTGATGCCGCCTCAACAGTTTATTTAAATTCGTTTGGCTTTTGGTACTTTGGAGAACAAGTTAAACTGTTTTGACAAATTCGAATGTATTGTGCCCTCCTCAGCTCAGCTGGTTGTTTCACAGTCAAATGTATGTTTCTATCATTTTTCAGCAGACTCTGAGTTTGTTCAGTCCTTGTCAGATTTCTCATTCTCTTAAATGTACAGCACACGACCACACCTTCATCACACAATCAAGTAATCACAAACCTGATATGTTTTAAGTAAGTCACATTGATTTAATCAGACCCAATCATATTGGTGACGTCGCAGAATCGAAGGAAAAAAGTAACTTTCTTCTTTTCCTTGTTTGCACTTGAAAGATAAACTTAAGACGAATGTCTGACAGCAGGGAATGAATAATAAATTTAATGAACTTTTCTGATTTTATAGACTGTCCCGAGGAAGTAAAAGGAGATAATTAGGTTCGATTGTTTTTGAGATAATATACAGTTAGGCATAAAAGTCAAAATAAATGTAGGGTGGAGGTTATTTGGTTATTGGGAGGGCTGAAACGCCTTCACATGTTTTCATGTTATTACTTCAATTCCAGTGAATTATGCTTTTTGTGAAAGACCAGCATTGCGACAATTCCAGGTGAAGTTCAAAAAGACATAGATTGGACTTGCAACTTTGGACACGGCAAGTCATTGCGGTTTAGAATACCTCATCAGACGTTTAGGAATTCAGATTGAAATGACATACTTTTAGAATGTCTATCAAAGTTTATCCCGTTTAAAGTCAGTGCAATTGATTTTGAAACAATATTTTTAGTCTCCTGAGTTGCTAAGTTAAACGTATTCATAGCAAAAGTGACGAAGCAATTGCTAACTATGCATGGCTTACATTTGGTGTGATAGATGTAATGACTGCTTACAACTTTACAGAAGGCCTTGTGCTACATCCACATACAAGCGAATAAATCGATTATATCTTCAACTCGAGCTGCTGAATGTCGACTCACTTATTTACAAAGAACGAATCTTTGTCTCTTACCCTAAATACAAGGAGGTTGGAATTGACAGGAATTTCAACTCGTTCAATAAACGGTCTGCACAATAACGAAGGATAAAGCGCTTTTGATTTACAAGCCAATATTTGAATGCTATGAATTTTTAATCTCTCATTTTGTCGTGTGAGACAGGTGAAACACAAATACATAACAGTCTGGCCTGTGTTCTTGTGCTCGTCTATTTTAAATTTTGAGCACTGAAGGAAAAAAAATTCACACTCATGATACCTTCATCAAAATTGATATTCGTAAAATGAGCAAATAATTGCGAAGTTGCACTGTATAAACGTGCAATATTCAATTTTTCTATTGTTTTGGCTCAGTCCAAATATGTGCGGGTCAGGTGAATTGGCCATGCTAAATTGTCCGCAGTGTTAGGTTAGGGGTATGGGTGGGTTGCGCTTCAACGGGTCGGTGTGGACTTGTTGGGCCGAAGGGCCTGTTTCCACACTGTAAGTAATCTAAAAGAGGAGAATTTCAAGAGGTTGAATGTTTTTAGTCGAAATAGTATGGAAGTGAAAAAGGAGGGTGCACAATTCTGATGAGGATATTTATTGTAGCAAAAAAGAAGAATAGTGTTTTAAAGGTTTCCTCAATTGCTACTAACTTGGTAATATTAATGAAAAAGATATGACGTTGTAGTGAATGCCCTATTGAACTTTATTTATGCTAACAAAATAGAAGAACTAATATGTAGACAAATTTGAGGCAGGTGTAACAGTGAAATGTTCTTCAGAGTCGACCATTTCAAGCTTGCAACTTTAAATGCGCCGCCATGGTGAGGAGAATTTATAGAGAGGAGAATTTTCAAATTGTGACTTTCTTCCTTCGTGGTCCTGCCCCTTGCGTTTACTTCTTCTTTCACTGCGCTTGCTCGATTTGTGTTTCCTTTGATGCAGTACCTACCAAACTCCTCTGTTCCTCATACTTCTTATGTTGGTTTCAAAACTTTCAGTTTGCTTTCACTATCCAGCTCCTCTTCAACATGCATGATCAGTGCCACTTACACGTCCCTTCCCCATAATGATGAGTTTTGAGCTATCAACTTTTTTTCTGGAAATAAGGCCTGAAACATACTCATCCTCTAGCACAGACGCTAAGGCATGGACAGACGCTGTTAGGCATACAGTGAATGTTCATTCACAAACAAACATGCATCAACTGAAGAAAGAGAGACAAGATGCATCCACACAGGCAGAACAACATGTCTGTCCACACACACATACATACACAAACTGCTGGGTCATCCTCGATGGGCTAATTGGTCAATTGGATTGCTATGCCTTGTGAGCTTATAGGATAAATGAGTCTCCAGAGAAGTTTAAAAGTGGGAGGAATATACTCGAGGGAAATCAGGAGGGCAAAAGGAATATGAAATGGCTTTGGAAAATAGAATTAAGAAGAATCATAAGTGATTCTCCCAATACGTAGAGTAACGAGGAACATAATAGGTGCCCTTAAAGGTCTACAAAACCGTCAGCGGAAGAGCAGAAGGTGTGAGAGATATTATGTGAGTATTTAGTGTTGGTTTCTGCTGGAGAAGGAATTGGAATCTCGAGGATTTCAGGAAATAAATAAAGATAACTTGCAAAGTGTTCCTTTTACAAAGAAGGATGTGCTGGATGTCTTAAACACACAAAGGTAGATATGTCCCTCGGAGCTGCTCAAGATTATCCTGAGGAACTTTATGGAAAGTGATTGCTGGGCTTCTGGATGAGATATTTGTATTATCAATAGCCAGAGGTGAGGTTCCGGAAGTCTGCTGCCATTATTTTAGAAATGTGGTAAGGAAAGGTGAGGGAATAATGG
Organism: Hemiscyllium ocellatum; assembly: GCF_020745735.1. Classification (NCBI taxonomy): domain Eukaryota; kingdom Metazoa; phylum Chordata; class Chondrichthyes; order Orectolobiformes; family Hemiscylliidae; genus Hemiscyllium; species Hemiscyllium ocellatum. The sequence continues at coordinate 2,690,516 of NW_026869341.1, forward strand.
ACCAGTGAGCCTCACGTGAGTATGAGTAATTTGTTGGAAGGGATTCTGATGAACAGAAAGGCAAGGAATGATTAGGAATAATCAACGTGGTGCTGTGCGTGGATTTATGTCTTCCCAACTTGATTGACTTTCTTGAAGAAGTGAGAAAGAATATTTGTGAAGGCAGATCTGCCGACATTATCAATGCGGTCTTCACAAAGATGTTCAATTGGGTTCCACATAACAGACCAGTTAGTAAGGTTGGACAACATGAAATACAGGATAAATTAACCATTTGGATCGGCTTGAAGGCAGGAAACATATGGTAGTGGTGAAGGTTTACTTTTTGGAGTGGGAGACTGTGAAGAGCAATGTGCTGCAAAGATGGATGCTGAATGCTCATCTATTTTTGTCATTATCATAACTGATTAGGATGTGATCATAGTTTTGATTTCCAGGTGACACTAAAACCGGTGGTGCAGTGGACAGCAAAGATTACTTCAGATTACAATGGGACTTTGATCAAATGAGCCAATGGGCCAAGGAGTGTCAGATGGCGTCTAATTTAGATAAGTATGAGGCTTGCAAAGGCAAATTAACGCAGGTCTTATATATTTTATGATAATGTCCTCGGGAGGGTTGCTGAACAAAGAGAAATTGAGATGCAGGTTCACTGTTCCTAGAAAATGGAGTCGCAGGTACAAACAAAGGCATTTAATATGCTTGCCATCACTGGTCAGTGCACTGAATTTCGGAATTGTGATATCACGTTACAGCTGTACAGGGCATTGTTTCAGCGACTTCCTGAATTCTGCTTTCTGTTCTGGTCTCTGTGCTACAGGAAAGATGTTGCAAATTTGGAAGATTACAAAAAAGTTTTTCAAAGATGTTGCCAGAGTTGAAGGATTGGAGCTACAGCAAGAGGCTGAATAAGCTTGGACTATTTTTTCCCTGGGGCATCGATGAATGAGGGGTGACCTTATTGAAATTCATAAAACCATAACGGGCTGGATCAGCTGAAGGGCCAGTGTCTATTTCCCGGGAGGTTGTGTTTGAAAACGACATTGCAAATGTTGAAGTGGGAATAGGTTTTAAAATGATCTAAGGGACAATGTTTTAAAACTGAGGGTGTTATGCATATGAAATGAGCTCACAGAGGAAATGGTGAATTGTTAGGCATCTCTTCGATTCCATGATTGAAATGGTTTTAAGTTTTAAGGGGTATGCACTAAATGATGGCAAATAAGGCTGCATTAATTAAGCAAATCCAGTTGGCATGGACGAGTTGAACCAAAACGTCTGTTCATATGCTGCATATTTCTATAACCCCAAGAAATTAAAACTATGATGGGTTCGTCTTTTCTGGAGAGGTAGCAGAAGGTCAGTTAATTGTTCTTGGAGCTGAGAAAGTCAAGCAGTGATCTTGTTTCGGTGCAGATTTGTTTCCAGAGGGTTTAATTTGAGAAACTAACTTTGTCACCATTTTTACAAACCATTTTCTGGTAATTGAAAAATAATACAGGGTGACATTGTGAAGATATTTTTACTTAGTAGGTCCTGACCAACTGAAACAGTCAATGGCAGCTGGACACAGATTCAACAGTTATTCTCAAAAGAGTTTTGGAATTTAACTTTCTAAGGAAACATTTGGAGGGGTATCGGCAAACAGTTGGAATAGATTTGCAGCATCTGTATGATAATTATGGAGAGGGATAGGAGCAGATGGTGTGGGAAAGTATTTAATTGTTGAATTACAATGCTAGTAGGCAGGATCTGGGGCGGCTCAACAAGAAACAGATGTTCCCAGGGAAATGCACAACAGAAATTTGGAAGTTGTTTCAGAAGAACTCGTTGATCGTGCTGAAGAGGTCTGCGTCACAGAGGGAAGCAAGGGGTATTCGGGTGAAGGAACTTTGGTGACAAGGGGTATAGAACATCGAGTCAGGAGGAAGAAGGAATCTTCCTACAGTTTGAGAAGGCAAGGATTAGACAGGATTATACTGGGTAATAATGTAGCAAGGAAGGAACTGGAGAATAGAATTAGGAGAGCTAAAAGAGCCATAAAAGAGCTTTAGAGATTGGGAAAAAGGAAAAAAACTAAACATTTCACAACGATGTGAGGAACAACAAGATTGCCGGAACGAGAGGAGGGCAGATTAGAGATAATGGAGGGAACTTGTGCCTACAGTCGGAGGAGGTAGGGGAAGTTCTTAATAAATACTTTGCTTCAATATTCACTGGTGCGTGATGTAAGCGTGATCCAGTCTGATATGCTTGAAATTGTTGATGTTAAGAAGCACAATGTCCAGATAATATTGGACAAAAAAGGAAAGATAGACATGTCCACTGAGCCAGACTGAATATAGGCAGGGTTTCCACAGCAAGTGAGGGAATTACAGAGCAGTCAGTTTTGCATCTGTAGTGTGAAAATTCTGGAGAGTTCTCTGCGAGACATGATTTATGATTAATTGGAAAATCATCGCTTGATTTGAAATCGTCAGCGTGGCTTTGTGAGGGGCAGGTCTAACCGCACAAGCCTAATTGAAGGATTTGAGATTGTGACAAGGCATATTGATGAAGACAGATCATTTGATGTGATATACATGGATTCTAGCAAGGCGTTTGATAAGATTCCCGATGGTGGGCTTATTCACAAATAAAGGAGGCATGGGATATCTGGCTGTCTGAATTGGTTGGCTCATAGAAAGTATTCAGCCTGAAGCTCCATGACCAGTGATATTACGCAGGGTTCTGTTCCGGAACTCTGCTTCTTGTGAACTCTGTAAATGACCTGGATGAGGAAATGGAAGTGTGGCTTAGTACGTTTGCCAATGACATGACGGTGGGAGAGAAATGGTGAATTTGGAGGGTTGTTGTAGGTTGCAATGGGACATTGACAGGATGCAGACCAGACTGAGAAGGGGCAGATGAAATTAAGCCTTGGAAAATATGAAGTGACTCAATTTGGATCTTAGAATGTGAGCACAGAATATAGGGTGAGGCAGTGTGGACGAACAGAGAGATCTTTGTGTACACTTCCATAGATCCCTCAAATTTGTCACCCAAGTTGATAGAGTTGTTTAAATGGGTTTCATTAGCAGGCTGATTGAGTTCAAAGGCCACGAAGGTACGCTGCAGCTCTATAGTGGCCTGGTAAGACCACACTTGTAATATTGAGTTCAGTTTTGGTCGCCTCATTCCCTCATTAGTGGAAAGATGCAGAAGCTTCAGACGATATTTATCACGATGCAGCCGAGACAGGAGGACATGTAGTCTGAAAAGGTTTCAGGGAACTAAGGCTTTTCTCACTGGAGTGAAGAAGATTGATAGGTGCATTGATAGAGATATGGTTAAAGGCATAATTAGGGAGAACAGTCAGAGTCCTATTTTCCTGTAGGAGAAATGATTATCAAAGGGACATAATTTTAAGGTGTTGAAGGGCGGTATAGGGAAGCTATCAGAGTTAGGACCTTTACACAGAGAGTGGAGTGCAAGGAACGCACTGCCAGCGGTGGTAGTCGGGTCAGATACATTAGCAGTATTTAAGTAACTCTTGGATAGACATGTAGATGACAGTGTAAAGAAGGGTGTGTACTTAGTTTGATATTAGCATACGAAAACAGGTCGGTATTATGCCTGTACTATGCTGTTCTATCTCCAGTTGGAAAGATTACAGCCCCAATAGGTTGATTAGACACCAGCCCCTGGGCTCTCTGATACTGCCCCATGAACTGTGTACGATGAAGCTCATGATAGAGCGGAGAGAGGGAGGACACCACCACTCGAGTCACAATGGGGCCCGGCTGATTGATAACATCCCCAGGACAATAAGATGAAGGTCGCTGTTGTCAATGGGAGTGAATGAGTGTCGAGGCCAGCAGGTCCATACGCGATCATGTATTGCAGGCACAGTGTCACTGTAAAGGGGGACTCAGTGAGTGTGATGGCAGCGAGAGAGACAGCAGAGACAGGGAGAGACATGGAGTTGGTGTGGACTGGGAGGATTTATAAATACACAGTGTAGGTTGCTCGAAACTTCCAGTAAATTAAAAGTAGAAGACTTGGGGAAGCTGTAAATCTGAACCAAACAGAAAAGCTGTTGGTAAACATCAGCAGGTGTTTTTTTAGATTAGATTACTTACAGTGTGGAAACAGGCCCTTCGGCGCAACAAGTCCGCACCGATCCGCCGAAGTGTAACCCACCCATACCCCTACATTTACTCCTTACCTAACACTACGGGCAATTTAGCATGGCCAATTCACCTGACCCGCACCTCTTTGGACTGTGGGAGGAAACCGGAGCACCCGCAGGAAACCCACGCAGACACGGGGAGAACGTGCAAACTCCACACAGTCAGTCACCTGAGTCGGGAATTGAACCCGGGTCTCAGGCACTGTAAGACACCGTGCCACCGTGCCGCCCACAGGTCTCGTAGCATCTGTGAGAGCAGTCAAAGTTTCCTTTTTGGGATTAATGATGATTGCACAATACTGGTAATTTTTACTGCAAAGCAATTCATGATGTCGGAAAATGACATTTTGTACAGAACTTGAAAAGAGAGAAGCGTGCACAATATCAGTGGTTGAAAATGTAATGAGTAGTTCAGTGCGATCAATACTGAGGAAAGACAAGGCAGGTCTCATGGACAAGGTCACTGGAGTCAGGGATGTAGGTACGGCTGTCAGAGCAGATTAGGACACAAGTGTCTTCTTTTTTGGCCAAAGGTAGTTCAGGGCCATGTGATTTTGGAGATGAACGATCCAGACAGCGAACATCTCTGCACTGAGCAGGCCGAAGGCTGAAAGAGTGGCATGGCATTCTCTTCCAGAGTGGTTACAATACGGAAAACCTCAAGCACAACCTGGATGGTAGCGTGGTGGACGGGTAAAGACAATTAAATGGTGCTGAAATGTAGGGAGGGTCTTCTTAAAACAAAGTTTCGAAGTCACGTAAGGGGAAGGGTGGGAGTGGAAAAGGAAAGGGACAACATAACCTAAATATGAGCTGCAGTCCACGAGGTCAGCAACCAGGGGTTGGCCTTTCGCCCAAAACTAGGATAAGTGCCGTTGGAGGCCAACAAATGATTGCATTGAATCCCAGTCCAAAAGGTGGTGAAAGAGAAATTAATGGCAGTCTTGTTGAGAACTCTGAGGTTAAATTTCCAAGCACAGTGCAACAATAACCAGACTAAGAAAGAAGTGACAACACTTACTGAAAGCAGCTTCCCACGCTAAAGGATGTTTCCTTTTAATGCAAGTACTTCCTCGGGGTGTGATCATGGCCGTGTAATTGGTGAGAAACAGGGTGGGGTGTGTGTGAGAGGGATTACGCTGATTGCAATGGATACAGGTGTTAGCCCTGACGGAGTTTGAAGCACCCACCAACCTAAGGAAACTAAGAGGATGCGAAACGTTGTAACTGCAGCAAAAATAACTCCGATGCAATCACCACAAGATTCATTACAAGGTATGGATCTCAGGGGAAACCCTCCATTGGAGTCGATGGGAATATGTGTGGGAAGCGAGCAGCTCGTGTGGATGACGTTTTCAGCAGAAAAGTATGAAATGTAAAGGAAACGTTGAAATGTAATTCATTTTTGTTCGAGGCCATTACACTGTGCACAGGGCCCTAGTCAAAAATAGTTAGTGAAAAAAAAAGAGAAGGAAGAGGGCTGTGAAAAGCAGCAAAATCAGGCTAAACAATGTAAAGATAAAAGTTAAAGCTGTATCTCTGCCGGGGTCGTCTGGTGTTTCTCCAGGGTCGCGCTCTTTTTTATTGTGTTCCGTGTGTCCTTGACCTTGACTGCTGTGCGGGTGACCTGCAAGATTAGGAAGGCACCTTTCGATCTAGGCTCCAATATGCCCTACTCCTAATTCTTAGGCTTGGCGTACCAAAGAGTGTGAACATTGAAGAGTTTTGGTTAACTATTGAAAATGTTTCCCATTTTTCAAACACTATAGCGGCAGCTGTTTCAGTCATTGGGACTGTTTTAATTCATCTACTAAATATATCTACTATTAATTTTAAAAAAATATTCATTACAATGTGAGCGAGATGATTCTGTCAAAGCAAGTTGTCGACATTCAAAAAAAAAGGCCCAACAGGCAAGGAATGCTTCAAAACCTCATGGCATCCCTCTGATAGCAGGTGTCCTTTTTATATGCAAGTTAAACATGCTTCAGCACTTCTGCGAGCTGTTTTCTGAATATCTGGGTGGCATCAAGTTTGCCATATAGTATTCACCATTCTCTCCTTACACAAATGTGTAAAATTATCCACATAATCAAATAAGTGAGGCAGCAATAAAGAAGGAACACGAAATTGTCGAGCAGGGGTCATCCACATTTTGGTTTGAATATGGATGGTGAGCCCTATTTGAGGCCAGAGTTTGTGCTGTTCAGCAGGGGCCTTCCCCTGTGATTTTGTACATAACCCAGGTCTGGAATACTTTGCCCCATATTGTCTCTATTCTGATTTTGCTGGTGACCCAATGGGACCAGAAGTTTGGGGTGTAAGGCTGTCTGCTTCAAATCAGTATCTGTTGGCTCTTCCTTTGGAGATTGTACTGATTGGTTAATACAGCATAACTGGTAGGCTGCCCCCTGGAGGGTTAAAACCTTGTGTTCTCACAAGGTCAGTAATCACACCAAAAGCAATATAAAGTATCAGTGCATTTTTACGGATTTCCTTTGGCTCAGCTGCAAGCATGTCGGTCCCTGTGTTAGCTCCAAAGTAACATTAAGGACTCATCAGTCACTAATGACCACATTTCCAGAGTTAAAACAAAGACCAGCCATTTGTCCCCGTCGGATTTCGCTGTCTTGTTCCCAGTCCCAAAGTTGCAATCCTGGTGCCTGTCTCTCCCCATCACCAGGGTTCCAGCCGGCAGGTCTTGATCAGAGTGGTCGCTGGGTGGGCATCTGAGGTAGGACCCACACCCAGTTGGTATCCTGGTATCAGTCAACCCTGTCAGGGCTGGCACGCAGCATTTGGGAGCGCTGGACATAATCGCTTTTACCTGTAACTTGCATCCTGGCTCATTCTGGTTCAGGCCATCCCAATAGAAAATCACCGCTCACCTCATTGGCAACTGGAAGTTCCTGGACGAATTCATATTGCTTGTACGAATCATGTCAGTGGCACCACGAGGAAAACATTGCAAAAGAATAGCATTAAACAAAATTGAAACAGCTTTTCATTTTTATTTTACAGTTGTGGGCTGTATATAACATCCGTCAGGCAGGTTGCCAATTATTTCAATCTTGTAACATAAGTCATTCCTATTCGGGCTACTCCAAGAATTTTGCTGCGTTTATGTCTGGATGGTCCTTTGAACATGTTGAGCAAATTGGGCCGGATTGTTCTTGCAAACAAGAGTATGCTTAATTAACATTACTCTGATTCCTAGGATAGCCCCTGTTTTAGGATGGCTCAGAACGTTCATACCCATGTTGTTGGCTATAAAGACTAGACATTTCATTTTCAAAAGAAGGAAAGGTTTGTCATAAGGGTGTGTGTGCTGGGAACAATGAAGAGATGTTAGGGCCTCAGTAGTTATCCAGGAGCCAAATCCCAATCCGTATCCCTATCAGCGTCCTCCCCATCCTCAAATAGGTCGGCATGCTAGACATAGATTCGAGATTCTCAGTAGAATCAAAGTTCTTTATTTTATACGATTGTTGTTTTAACCTTTTTTTATATATTGCTCGGCCTTAGTGGCCTTACACTGCTTCTCATGTTTCTTTTTTTCATCTACACACTGACAGTCAGCTATGAATATCTCCCAGCTTTTGGGAGTTCAATCTGCTGTACCTACTTCTGTCCCCCAACCCTATGCAGAATTCCTTGGCAGGGCCATTAAGGCATTTTCCCATTCTTTAATTAACAATGAATTAATATAGCAATGTTTCAACTTAACCACGAGGCAATGAGACAGGTCACTGACAATGTGTAAAGGAATAAAAACAGGCGATCCTGCTAAGTAATTCTGTTTTTGTGAGTCAGGGCTAAGACAATTGGTCATTAAAAATAATAACTAAAATTATCATTATATGTAATTCAGAGGTGGAAGCTGAACAAGTGAGTAAGACATTTTGAATGGCATCAACATAAACTAGAAATTACTTTATTCAAAATAAAAGATGTAAAATGAAACAAAAAATGTACACAGTTTCCAACTCTGAATTCATTATGATTACCTGGTTCTAGTCCCTGACTTTAAATCCCAGATTAACCTCATTCAGCGGTCTGACCAGTTGTTAGTCATTTACAATGCTATAGGCCGTAAAATGGCTGCAGCTGCATGAAAATGTCTTGTCTACTCACATGGTAACAAAACACATTCATAAATAATGGCCGAAACTATAGACGCAGCTGTTAACAATATGATATTAATTTTTGCATGACTTTCTTTCGCAGGGAAATTGATGCAGAATAAAGCTTCGACCGTCACTCCATAATCACCAATGAGATGCAGCTGCCGTAAAATTTAGCAGAAACAAAAGAGTGCAAAAAAAAGAAAGAAAAGTGCTAGCATCTTTGTGCAAAAAACAATACCTTTTGATTGGAATATTTGGGGTATATCTTTAAATTATATAAAGTTCATGCAATTCCTCCACTCAATGAGCAAATATTGAGGGCAGAAGTGATTTCTGCAAAGTTATTAGATCACTTACTGTGTGGACACAGGCCCTTCGACCCAACAAGTCAACACCAACTCTCCGCAAAGCAACCCACCCAGACTCATTCCTCTATATTTACCCGTTCACCAAACACGACGGACAATTTACCATGGCAAACGCCCTAACCTGCACGTTTTTGGACTGTGGGATGAAACCCACGCAGACACAGAGAGAATGTGCAAACTCAACAAAGCAGTTACCTGAGGCGGGAATGGAACCTGGGTCTCTGGCGCTGTGAGGCAGCTTTGCTAGCCACTCTGCCAGCGTGCCGCCCATAACTTTCTACATTACAATTAGAAATTGAGCGGAGACCTACTCTCATCCTGAAACAAACTGATTTTGCACGTGAGGCCGGCATTTAGTGCTCCTGCTTTTACTTTCATTAGTCCAACCCGTAGGGGTGAAAGGGGCGAAATTGATCTTTGCAGTAGCATGAAATTACGGGGAGTTTGAGAACAAGTTTATACTGATGTCAAATGGTGCAGAATGAAAGGGATACTTCTTAAAAATAATATTTTAATGTCATCTTCCTCCAAATTAAATTGATTAGGGTTTAAATAAGATTGTCTTTCATATAAACATTAAAACTGATCGGTTAGAAATTGACGCTAGGACACTCCGTACAAAGAACGGCCGGTTAATATTTTAATTTCTGGATCAGTGGTGCTGGAAGAGCACAGCAGTTCAGGCAGCATCCAATGAGCAGCGAAACCGACGTTTCGGTGAAGTGGCCATGCTAAATTGCCCGCAGTGTTAGGTGTAGGGGAATGGGTCTGGCTTGGATACGAACATGACACTTCTGTGTTTTCCTCGATACGCCAATCAGATGCAGGCTGGCTTCTCAGAGAGAAAATATTTACTTGCCCCCAGGGGGAACCATTCTCTTGCATTTAGAGTTCATGATCCCATTATCCTAGAAGAAAAGCAAACAAGAATCAAAGAACATACACCAAAATAAACAGAAAAAGCCAATGACAAACCAGGACAAATAAACAATGGTTATACATAAAATGAAACTGGAAACAAAATCGGGATCCTGGTCAACAAATAAAGACGAACGTCGCGGTTTGAATGACAAAATTCGGCATTTTCTCCTTCAACCCAATCATGCCTCAGCGTCTCATAACAGCCCATAGCTACAAGGTAATCCAGCTCCCGACTCACGCTTGTTGCGTCAGAGAAGGGACGGCCCCAAACTGCAAGTGGGCACTTTGGAGTTAATCCAAAACTCAACTTATTTCGCTACAGCCAGTATCTCGTGGCTCAACGTACGCCAAAGTAAAACTCCACCACTACGTGATCACTAAGGATCAATAACTAAACATTACTCGCCTTTATTGCCACAGTCAAATTCGTGACACAGGAACGTTAACTACATGAGCTTCTGTCCCCCACTGCCCAATCCCACTCACTCCAGCTCGTGTCTCAAGGTAACACCACCCGCAGTCTTGTCGCGAAATCTGCCGACTCAGGGAGGCATTACACACGCTCGGGTACAAAATTGAAAAGGATCCGGGAAACATCACGAAATCGAGGTCCAGCTGGCTCCACCAACTGTTCTGGATGAAAATGAACTGTGTGCGGGTGACTTTCTCATAGCGGTCCAATTTAGATAAGTAATCACACTACACAAACCTTGAGTTATTGAGGTCACAGGGAGAGACAAGTCGATCAAATGGTCAAAAGCCACTCCGATGAGATTTAGAGTTACGTGAATTAAATAAGTTGCAATAGTCTAACAATGAGCAAATTGTTAACTGCATAATAATGAGCAGTGACGAGCTTCAGTCACGTTTTGTTTGGATCGTGTCAGGTCATAACTGATAGGCCCGTGTTAGTACACAATAGGTCCTTGCAAAGAGAGGAATAGCCCGTGCAACGAAAGAATTCGTTTATCAGGTATCAATACAGCTGCAAAGCCAATCATCTTCCGGGCCCTGGAAACACTTTTTTAGCAAGTAGGCACTAAATGAGATTCAAAAGAGTTTCCAGGCTTTTAATATGTGACAAAATGGCTGCTCCGAATCTAACAATTCTCCCATACTTCCTTTCAGAACGAAGGCAATACAGCTGCCATTCCCAACAAATTTGAAACCTTGTGTTGGTGCCTGAAGCATCTGAATCCAGGGAAAATATTATTCGCTCGTGGAGCGAGTACTGTCTTCTCTTTTTTGAATTACGGATTTGCATTGTTTTGCTTAAATGCTTAATGTCAATCTTACAAGCGTACAAAGGAAGGGCTGCATATTATTGTTAAAACACTACTCACAAAAATACATTATATTTAATTATTAAGTGCATGGTAAATTATTACATGGTACATTTTAGTGCATGTGGATATCTGCAGAAGCTAGAAGTGCACAGCCCACATAAAAAAGAGCACTTTAGTGTATGTTATCTAGATGTTGATTCAGCGATTGCAGCAAAGTAATACAGTTCCCTGAATATAGACCTCTTAACTGCATGCTTTGCTTTAGTTCTGCACTTGAACTTCAGCTGTTGACTAGTGTGTTCTTCTTTGCGGCCATCCTTGGAGGATTACGTACAGCTCTGATCACCGCATTATAAGAAGGATGTGGAATCTTTGGAAAATTTTCAGAAGAGATTTACTAGGATGCTGTATGCTGTGGAGAGAAGATCTTACGAGGAAAGGCTGAGGTACTTGAGGCTTTTCTCATTAGAGAAAATAATGTTGAGAGATGACTTAATTGAGATATGGAAGATAATCAGAAGGTTAGATAGATTGGAAAGCGAGCGCCTTTACATTCGAGTGGTGATGACTCGCACGAGGGGACACAGCTTTCCACTGTCGGGTGATAGAGATAGGACAGATGTCATACGAACTTTCTTTACTCAGAGAGTAGGAGGGGTGTGTAACCCACTGTATGCAACAGCAGTAGACAAGCCAGATTTTAGGCATTTAAATGTTCTTTGGATACACACATGGAAGAGAATCAATACTGCAGCTTAGATGAGCTTCAGATTGGTCTCGCCGATCAGTGAAACATCGAGGGCCAAAGATTACCTACTGCACTGTATTTGTTTTATGTCCTCTGTTCTCTGCTGGAGTCATGTCATCATTGGCTTTTGTAGACTATGCCCAGGACTTGTTTCATGGACGTTTAAGCAATTTTTAGCCCAAGAATCGATTAACCATTATTGGATTATATTTGGGTGTTTTGGAGTGGGTATTTCCTGTTCAAAAGTATCATCTCTCAATATTCGAATCCTCCTTTGAAGTGTTATGACTGTTTCTGTGTTAATCGAAAACTAAGAGCTGCATTAGAGTGATTTATGGAATATAGAGAGACCTAGCCATTTGGATATAGAAGTGGCTCAAAACTAGAAGACAGATGGTGGTGGTGGAGGGTTACTTTTCAGAATGGAGGCCTGTGACCAGTGGAGTGCCACATTATTCGCTGTTGAATCCTCTAATATTTGTCATTTACTTAAGTTATTTCGATATGAACATAAGAGGTACAGTTAGTAATTTCGAAGATGATACCGATATTGGGAATGTATTGGACAGTGAAGAAAGCAATTTTAGATTACAACGGGATCTTGATCAGAGGGAAAATGGGCTGACAAGTGGAAGATAAAGATCAATGTGATTGCTGCATTTTGAACACGCAAATCATGGCAGAACTTACGCACTTAATAGTAAGGTCCAAGGAGTTTTGCTGACGAAGGAGACCTTGGAGAGCAGGTTCACAGCTCTTGAAAGTAGAATCGTAGTTGGATAGGATAGCGAAGAAGGCGATTGGTATGCTTTCCATTCTTGGTCAGAGTGTTAAGTAAATAAGTTGAACAGTCATGTTCTGGTTGTACAGGACGTTGGTTCAGCTCTTTTTGGAATATTGCGTGCAATTCTGGTCTCCTTCCTATCGGGAGAATGTTGTGAAACTTACAAGGATTCAGAAAACATTGATAAGGATGTGACCAGGGTTGTAGACTTTGAGCTATCGGGACAGGTTGAGGAGGCTGCACTGTATTCCTTGGAACGTCAGAGGCTGAAGCATGACCACATAGCGGTTTATAAAATCATGAGCAGCATGCATAGGATAAATTGGCAAAGTCTTTTTACTGGAATGGGGTAGTGCAGAACGGAGAGCATAGGTTTGTGGCGAGACCAGAAAGATGTAAAAGGACATAAGGGACAGCTTTTTCACGCAGATGGTTGTGCACATATGGAAGAAGCATCCAGCGCTGGTACATTTGCTGCATTTAAAAAGCAGCTGGATTAGTATATGAATTGGAAGGGTTTGGAGGGCTACAGGCCGGGTGCTGGCGACTGAGACTAGATTAAGTTGGGATATTAGATCAGCATGGATGAGTTGGACGGAAGGGTCTGTTCCATGCTGTACATCCCTAAAATTCTACGACTGGATGATGTTACTTCTATTTTCCTGGATTCTAATTTCTCCGTGTGCCTTGCTGTTCCTGTCGCGTTCTCTCTCTTTCTATCTGTTACTAATGTTGCACCGCGCACATTCTGACCTGCGTAATACACAGATTGACCTTTCACAGTCACCCACAATAACCCAGATATGAATTTTATCTTCACGCAGTGTATTTGGATTCACGAGTTTTGTGTGTCATGCAGTGAAGTGAATGGATAAATATCAATGCAAGTGTGTTCAAATACTGAGTGGAAACTGAAATCCCCGAGGGTGTATCTGTCAAACTTGTAATGGAAGCGCCATTTTAAATAATCAAGTGAAAGGACAACAATATTTTTGTGCTTAATTAAATCAAATTGGGAATTGTTGGGTATGCCATGTTGATGTTGGCTTAGCAACCAGTAAACATAAACGGGAAAATAATTTCTCAGGGGTGAACTTTAGTAGGAGTAGAAGGAGCCACAATTAAACGATTTCACAAGAGAACAACTATCAAGAAATCAAGCATCACTTCCCGTTCACGCAACTAAGCTGTTTTCTTCAATTTTGAAGTGAAGGAGCCGGTGATGGACTGGGGTGGTAATATTCCAAAGTCACACGACACGAGGTTATATTCTGACTGGTTTATTTGCAAGTGCGAGCTTTCAGAGCTGTGGCTCCATCAGCAGGCAGCAAGTGACAATGCATCGGATACAGAATTTTAAGTCAATTGTCAAAGATTGTTCATAATGATGGTGCAATTCTAAGATTTTCTTTGGCTTTTCCTAATGCATTCTGAGTCTTTGCAATGTATGAGTACAATTCCTCTCGGGCATTGATATTTCTCCATCCAGGATGCGGATGGGCCTGTGTCCAATTGTATAATGAAAACACACATGAATATATATGTACTTTTCCTCTGTTTTTGCTATGCGGATACTTCCAGATGATGCTAACTTTGGTAATGGAATAAACATGAACAAGAAAATGAACACGACTTCATTCTGAAAGACCCTAACGAGTATAGCCCATCTAATATGAATAATACCCGGATTCAACAAAAGAAAATCGACACTTTCTTTGCAAGTTTCAGCTGTAACGTGTGTGTTTTTGTTGGATTTAAAAGTACCGCTCAGTATTGAAAACCCTGCAATATATGAATAAATTACCACGATTTCATTTCACTTTAAATTATTAGGCAATTTGGATAACAGCAATGACGTTGGACACAAAATACGGAGGCATGTGATTGAGGGAGATTTAGCAGTTTGGATCAAAAATTGACTCGCTGAAGGAAGACAGAGTGTGGTGGTTGATGGGAAATAACCATCCTGTAGCTCAGTTAATCCTGTGTCCATTGCTGTTTATCATTTTTACAAATGACCTGGATAAGGGCGTAGAGGTCGGGTTAGTAAAGTTGAGGATGACACGAAGTTTTGTAGAATTGTGGATAGTGATGAATGACGTTGTCGGTTACAAAGGGGCATAGATAAGCTGCAAAGCTGGGCTGAGAGTTGGCAAATGAAGTTCATTTCGGACAAATATGAGGTAGCTCACTTCGGAAAGAGTAACAAGAATAAAGAGTAATCGGCTAATGGTAAGATTCTTGGTAGTGAAGGTGAGCAGAGAGATTGCAGAGGGATTGATTTTCGGAACTATGCGGTCATGTTGCAGCTGTCTAAAATTCTGGTGCAGCAACAATTAGAGTATTGCATACAGTTCTGGTCACCATGTTATAGAAGGAATCGGAAGTTTTATAAAGAGTTCAGAGGAGATTTACCAGAATGTTGTCTGGTATGGAGGGAAGTTATTACGAGGAACGGTTGAGAGTGTTGAAGTTGTTTTGTCGGAGAGAAGAACGTTGAGAGTTGACTTAGTTCAGAAATACGAGATATTCGAAGTGTTAGATAGTGTGGACTGAGAGAGACCATTTTCTCCGATGGCGATGGCGAGCACAAGGGGGCATAGCTTTAAATTGAGGGGTGACAAATATAGGACAGATATCAGAGGTAGTTTCTTTACTTACATAGTAGTAGAGGCGTAGAAAGCGCGGTCTGCAATTGTAGTAGACTCACCAACTTTCCGTATATGAAATGGTCATTCGGCCGGCATATGGAACGGAGTCAAATAGCGTGGGTTAGTTGGGCTTCAGATTCGTTCCACACGTCGGGGCAACATCGAGAGCCTGCACTGTGTTGCAATATTTTATGTTCTAACTTGGACTACATTAAGTTTGGAATTTTGAGTGCAGTGCATTTATCTGCTTTCAAAACATCTTGCACATCATCTGATTTTTGCTGGAAAACTAGAGAATTAAACACTGCCACCAGTCTTCCATAAAGTCAAAAACTTGTTTTCATTGTTTGTAAGAAAAATAAACCTTGATGTATCAATCTCGTTGACCAATTACAATCGAATTTACCTGGTTTCTTCCATGGTTGTGTGTTAACAGTGGCCAGCACTGTTGCCTCACAGCTCTACATACCGTGGTCGGTCTCAGAATTGGATTACTTCCCTAGTGCATTTTACAAATTCTCCACGAATCTTTGTGGGTTTCATCCCACGATGCAACGATGTGCCTGTTCGGTGTGATGATCATGCCAAATTGACCATAATGCGCAGGCTAGGCGGGTTAATCATGGGGAATACAAGGGTTGGGAGTGGCGCTGCGTGGGCTGATTTTTGGAGAGATGAGCCAACTTGACGGGGTGAATGGCCTGTTTCCAGAATGTGGGGATTGTATGAAACCTGCCGTTTGTGCAATCATTGGCAGGAGGATAATTCCACTAAAACGCATGACTAGGCCTTTAAACTCTTCAACACACTGTTCTCGCCTTCAGTATGCTTATTTTTCCGCTGTTTCAAAATGATCTGGACATAGAACATAGAACATTACAGTGCAGTACAGGCCCTTCGGTCCTCGATGTTGTGCCGACCTGTCATACCAATTTGAAGCCCATCTCACCTACACTATTCCATGTACGTTCATATGCTTGCCCAATTATGACTTAAATGCACTTAATGTTGGCGAATCTACTACCGTTGGAGGCAACACCTTCCATACACTTGCTACTCTGAGTAAAGAATCTACTTCTGACATCTGTCCTATATCTGTCACCCCTCAATTTAAAGATATGTCCCCTTGTGTTCGCCGTTACCATGCTTGTAAAAAGGCTCTCCCTGTCCACCCTATCAAACCCTCTGATTATCTTATATGCCTCTATTATGTCACCTCTCAACCTCCTTCTCTCTAACGAAAACAGACTCAAGTCCCTCTGCTTTTCCTCCTAAGACCTTCCCTCCATACCAGGCAACATCCGAGTAAATCTCCTCTGCACCCTTTCCAAAGTTTCCACATCCTTCTAATGCAGTGACCAGAACTGCACACAATACTCCAAATAGAGCCGCACCAGAGTTTTGTATAACAGCATCATAACCTCATGGTTCCGGAACTTAGTCCCCCAATACTAAAAGCTAAAACACTGTATGCCTTCTGAGCAACCCTGTCAACCTGGGTGGCAACTTTCAAGGCTCTGTGTACCTGGACGCGGAGATGTCTCTGCTCATCTTCACGCCCAATAATCTTACCATTAGCCCAATACACTGCATTCTGGTTATTCCGACCAAAGTGAATCACCTCATTTTTGTCCCCATTAACCTCCATTTGCCACCTCTCAGCCCAGCTGTGCAGTTTATCTATGTAAGCCAACATGAACCCATTGACATGCCATCAGCAAAATCCAACTACCAGAAATACTAGAATTGTCTGTTACTCACAGTGAAATTGCACTTGTTCAGACTTCAATTGTTTTTGAATTAAAATTCAACCTTATACTAAATTTATATTGAATTATATCGTGGAGTGTGTGCTTGTATGTATCTGTGTGAGGGAACATATAACTGCTAAGTGCAAATAGTTCCCCCCCCACCACCACCACCACGATCACACTGGTACACATATTATCCACCATCACGCTCACTCCCAGTAAACCCAAACAATGTCATCCACATCTTCCCCCATTGCCACGCCTACTCCCTGTGGAACCCACCACCACCACATTGATTCCACCGCATACTTGTGCACCTTCACACTCACTTCCCCAAGCACTCCACCATAATCAAGCTCACTCCCACATCATTATATTAACTACCATCACACTCCCTCACTGTTATGCTCACATCCATGCAAGCTCTCCTGCTATCATACCCACTCCCCTGCACACTCCCACACCATCAGTAACTCCTCCACTTATTCACCGTACATTCTCATATCATCACACTCACTATCCTGAACACTTCTCCATAACCACGCTGAATCCTCACACATTCCCCACCACCACGATGACTCCCTGTGCACCTATCATCTCAATCACTAAACACTGCGATATTCACTATTGCGAATGTCCCACACCATTACAATCGCTCATCCGCACACTACTTTAATGTCATGCTCAATCGCTAATTCTTTTGCACACACGCATTTCCCCACAATTCTCCCACCATAAGGCTCAATCCTCGTACTCTCCCCGACCATCACACTCACACTCCGTCACACTCCCCATCTTCACACTGACTCTCCTACACACTCCCTCACCATTATGCACACTTCCCTGCACACACCCCACCGTCAAGCTCAGTATCCCCAGCTGTCCACCACCATCACTCTCACTTCCCTTCACATTCCCCACCATCATGTTCACTCCCCTGCACACTTCCCCCAAGGTCATGCTTTCTCCTCTGCTCACTGTCCTGCATATTCCTCCGCCATCACAATCACTCTGCTGCACATCCTCTATTGTCAAACTCATTTCTGAGCACACTTGCACAGATTCATGTTCACTTCTCTGCACACTCCAACACCATCACGCCCACTCACCCACTTACTCCCCCAGTCAATCGCGCAGTCACTCCCCTACACATTCACCCACCCTCATACTCATTCCCCTGCACACACTCCCAGCATCACTCTCACTGCCCAACACACTCACCCATTGTTGCTCAAATTCTCCCGCATCCTCCCCAACATTCACACTAACTCCAATGCACCTGCTACAACATCCCACTCACTTGTCCGCAAACTCAACCTCTGTCACTCACTACCCTGTACACTCCCACATTGCCACGTGCACTCCCCTGCATACTCCTAATCCATCATAATGACTCCCCCACACTCTCCACACTATCAAACTCACTTCCCCACTCACTGCCTCCGTTCTCACACACCGTCATGCCATGCCTCCACATGCTCTCATAACGTCATGCTGACTCCTCTACACACTCCCACACCATCACGCTTACTACACCACACACTCTCACTCGCATTCCCACACCGTCACGCTCACTACCTCTTATGCTTCCCCACCGTCACGCTTATTACCCTGCACACACCCCACCGTTGTGATCACTATCCCACACATTCCAGAACCATCATGCACACTCCCCACACACACACCCCAGTGCCACAGTAACTCCACCACATATTACCCCAACTTCATGCTCAATTCCTCGCACTCTCTCCCACCACCACTCCCAACCCCCACACAACCCCCCACAGTCAGTCTAACTCCCCCACACATTGCCCACCGTCACAGTCACGTCCCACACATTCTCCCGCCAACACATTCACTCCCTGTATATACCCCAACCATCACTCTCACTCCTGCACACACCGCCTTACAGTCACCCACACTCCCTCGCACACTCCCACACCATCACACTCACTAATGTGCACACACCCTATCATCATGCACACTACCATACACACTCCCTCACTGTGACGCTCACTCCTCTGCACACTCCGTCACAGTCACCTTCACTCCCGTACACACTCCCTCACGGTCACGACCACTCCTCTGCACACTCCTCCACTGTTTTCTCACTCTTCTTGCAGACTCCCCAAACATCATGTTCACTTCCTTCTACACTCCCGCACTGTCAGACTCACTACCCTGAATACTCCCCCCACCATCATGTTCACCAACCCCCCTGCACAGACCCCCGATGTACCTGGACACCCAGATGTCTCTGCTCATCGACACTACCAAGAATCTTGCCATTAACACAGTTCTCTGCATTCCTGTTAATTTGTGCAATGTGAATCACTTCATTCTTTTCCGCATTAATCACCATTTGACACATTCCAGTCCAGCAGTGCAGCTAATTTATGACCTTCTGTAACCTACAACATCCGTTGTCACTAACCACAATTGTACCAAACTTCGTGTCATCTGCATATTTTTAACCAAATCTTCTGTGCCCTCATCCGGGTCTCCTAACAAAATGACAACCGCCGTGGACCCAAAACAGATCCTTGCCGTACTCCATGAGTAACTGAACTCCAGAAAGGAAGTTTTCCATCAACCACCACACTCTGTCTTTTTTCAGCTAGCCAATTTATAACCCAAAACGCGAAATCACCCTTAATTCAGTGCCTCTTTACTTTGTGCAATAGTCTACAGTGGGGAACATTACCAAACGACTCACTGAAATCCATATACACAACATCAACCTTCACCGTCAACCATATTCACGACATCAACACTCCCCATAGATTCACTCGCTCCCCTGAACATCAGCTATCATCATGCACACTGCCTAGCACACTCACTCACCATCACACTGACTCTCTCAAGTTTTCCCCAAAACTCACACTGACTCACCCAATCACTCCCTACCGTCATGCTCACTCCCCCGTACACTGCCCCACCATCACACTCACTCGCCCACAATCATCTGGCATCATGGTCACTCACCCGCTCACTAACCTGTACACTCCCGCACTGTATTGCTTACTCCCCTGCACACTCACCCGCTTTCACGCTGTTGTTCCAGCACGCTCCCACAGCGGCATGTTTACTCTCCCATGCACTAGCCCACTGTCATCCTGTCTCCCTCACACTCACCCACCATCACGCTAACTCCCTGCTCATTCTCACTCACACTCTCCCAGCATCACACTGAATCCGCACAATCCACACGTCGCATTCACTCCCCCTTACATTCCCTAACTCACACTCACACGTCCCCACTCTCCCTATCATTACATCAAATAGCTGCAATTCCCCAGCCTCACGCTAACTCTCCCATACACTCCCCATTGTCATCATCAGTCCCATGCATACTCACAAGCCGTCATGTCCACTCCCCTGTACCCACCCACGCCATCGCACTCACTCTCCTGCACACTCACATGACATCACCTGTCACTCCCCTGTTCATCCCCCGCACACTCTCACACCATCATGTTCAACTCCACTACTCACTCCAAACCACACACTCCTCCACACATTCCTCCCATGTCACCGAAATACCCTGCACACTCCACAGTCTCATGCTCACTCCCCGTACACTCCACTAATGTCATCCTCAGTCACACACAGATTCACCCACAGTCACACTCACTCCCCCGCACACTCCCCTACCTCACAATCCCTGCCCCACACACTCCACGCCCATCTCACAGATACTCTTGTACACTTCCACACCGTCATGGTAACTCCCCCGCACACTCCCTCACCATCATGCTCACTCTCCAGCACACAGTCCCGCCATCACACTCACTCCCCCGTGGGGACACTGTCACACAACTCCCCTCTCACTCTCCCGGACACAACCACACTGTCACGCTAACTCACCACAAATTCTCTCATCATCACGCTCACTTTTTTGCACACTCCCCCACAAACTTTCCCACCGTCCCACTCACTCTGCCGCACACTGTACCACTGTAAAGTTCAATCCCCTGCTCACTCACGCACCGTCACACTCACTGCTCCACACATTCATCCTTTGTCACTCACACAGCTATGCACATTCCACCATTATTGCAGTCACTTCCCCGCCACTCCCACATCATTATACTCACTCAAATACATGGACCTCCACCGTCACACTCACTCCCCCACACATTCCCCCACCGTCGCGCTCAGTCCCCTGCACACACCCTTCTGTCACACTCACTGCCTTGCACAAGCACCCCAATCACGCTCAATCCTACACACACTCCGCACACTCGCCCACCCTCATACTGACTATGTTACATTCTACTCTATCGCCACAGCCCCACAAACAAACCCATTGTCGTGCTCAGTCAATCGCTGATTCTCCCACATACTCTCTGAACATCACAGTCACTCCAATGCATGCACTCCCATGGTCATACACCCTCCCCTGTAGGCTGCTCGACCGTCATGCTCACATCCCTGAACAAACCCCCACTATCACCCTCACTCCCGAATTCATGCCCCCATCTTATGCTCACTACCCCGCATTCTCCCCTACCATCAACCTACTCCAGCACATATTCCTGCAACGTCATGGTCACTTTACTGCACACGCCCCCACCGTCACATTCAGTCCCAGCACACTCTCCCAAAGTCACACTCACTCCCCCTCATACTCAACCACTATTATGTTTACTCCACCGCACATTGCCCCACTGTCACACTCTCCACCCAGCACTGTTCCTCCGAATCACACTCACTTGCCCAGACAATCCATCATTACAGTCATTTCCCCGCTCACTCCCCCGGTTACTCTCACACCATCACACTCATACACCCACACACTCTCGCACTGATACACTCACTGCTCCACGCAATACTCCACTGTTACCCTCACTCCTCTTCATGCATCCACACTGTCACATCCACTCCCTGGCACACTTCCCTAAACTCTTGCTCACTCCCCCTCACACTTCCCCACCATCACACTCACTCTGATGGACACATACCTCGTCATGCATTATCCTTCTGCACTTCTGCACAGTCGTGCTCGCTGCCTCAGACACTGCCCCATGGTTGCCCTCATTTCACTGCTCCCTCCACTAAACACTCCCACACTATCACGCTCACGCACCCAAAAACTCCATCACAATCAGGCTCACTCCCCCGTACACCGCGCCACCGTCTTGTTGACTGCCCAGCAAACTCCCACAACATCACATTCACTCCACCGCACGCTCCCCAATCCTTAATCACTCCACTGCATGTTCCCGCATCATCACCTCAATCTCTTACACACTCCTTATTGTCATGCTCACACCCCCGTACACTGCCCCATCATCACACTCCCACGCCCGCTCACCCGCCAACACGGTCACTTCCCCACTGACACCCACGCATATTTTCAAACCACCATGTTCAATCCCATGCCCACTCCACTGCCATCACCCTCACTCTTCCACTCAGTCACTCCGCACAATCCTCTACTGCCACACTGACATGTCAACACGCTCACAATCAATTTTGCACGCTCTTCCCTACCTACACAGTCACTCCCCAGACACATTCCAACCTGCACACTGACTCTTTTGCATAGTCACACGCCATCAAGTCGACTCTGCTACACTTTCTCCCATCGTGACAGTCACTCCTCTGCAGACTCCGCCACCATCAGAGTCACCCCCATTAACATCCGCCAAATGTCACCCTCACTGCCCAGCACGCTCACCCACTGTCACGTCGACTCTCCTGCATACACTCCAAGGTCAAGCTTCTCTTACCATCATGCTCACTCGACCATACACTGCTCCACCATCAAACTCATTCCCTGCACAGTAAAAAAAAACCGTCATTCTTCGTCCCTCGCTCACTCCCTGACACACTAAACTAGCATCTCGGTCACTCCTCTGCTCTCTTCCCTGTGCACCCCCCACCATCATCCTCAGACCCACGCACACTGACCTACCGTCACATTCACTCACCCGTACACCACTCACCTCAAGCTCCTTTTCATACACTTGCCCCCAACATCACGCAGACTTTAACACACACTTCCACACCATCACACTGACTCCCCTCCACACTCCCTTACCATCATGCTCGCTTTCTGTATACTGCTACACCATCATGCTCACTCTCCCACGGAATACCCTGCATCATGGTAACTCTCCACTAACACCGCTGGGCACTCTAACACCGCGATGCTCACCCGAAAACTACCTCACTACCATGATCACTTCTCTGCACATTCTCCTCCCATACCCCTCGCGCCCCTGCACACTGACATTTTCAAGATCACTCCACTTCACTGTCGGGTAATGTCATGCTCACTCCACTGCCCACATCCCTCACTGTCACATAAGCTGCACTGCTCAATCCACTACCATAACACTCACTCTGCCTCACAATACATCACCATAACGCTAGTCCCCATCACTCCCCAACCGTCATGCTCACTGCCCTACGCATTCTCCCTTCTCACCTCACTCCCACGCACACTCCTGCACCATCGTGCTCACTCCCCTGCACACACCCCATCATCATATTCACAATTTTTTACTCACGCACACCATTTCCATCTCTCCACTGCACGCTTCAACCATTACAGTCAGAACTGTGCACTCTCCCACACCACTCTGCTCACTTCCCTGCACACACTCTCACCTTCACGCGCACACCCCCACGCACTACCCCATTGGCACGGTCACTACCCACAGACTACCCCACTGTTATGCTCAGTCACCCGCTCACTCACCCACACCTCACTGTCACGCTCACTCCCCCACACACGCCCCTATCATCCGTCTCAATCCCTGCTTTCTCCCCAACCGTTAAATCATACTTCCCCACTCACTCATCCACCATCACACTCGCTCCCCCGCACACTACACCAGTTATGCTCACTACCATGCGCACTCCGCCGCTGTCCTGCTCATTGTATCTCACAGTCCTGCATCATGCTGCCTCCCTGTTCATATAAACATTCCCTCACCGTCATGCTAAACCCCCGAGCAATCCCACACCATCCTGCCCATTCCCCCACACACTCTACTGACCTGTTTACTCCATTAGTCACTCCCAGACATACTTCCCACGGTCATTCTCACACAGCTACATATTCATCAACATCACACTCATTCCCCCACACAATGCAACACTGTCACATTCACTACCCCACACACTCCTCCACTACCACCCTCAGCACTGTGCTCACTCCCCACGCACAGCCCACTTTCAAGTTCATTCTCAAAAAATTCGCCATTCTTCACACACACTCCCCCAATGTCACACACTCTCCCGCACCCCTCTCCCACCATCATGCTCACTCTCTCACATGCTCCCCATTTACAGTCTCACTCTACTACACACTCAACTTCACTCCTCTGCACATTCCCCCACCATCACTGTTTCGCTCACATCCCCACACAAACCCCATCATAACATTCACACCCCATGCACACTGCCTCCACTACATGCTCACTCCTGTATATACTCCTCAACTTTCACCTCACTGACCTTAGCACTCACTCAACTCATGCTCACTCGCTTATATACTCCCCCACCACACAACCATTCACACCTACACCCCCACCAGCATCATCACTCCCCCACACGCTTCCCTTACATCACATTCACTTTCCCACACACTCAACCATCACATGTTGCCTGCTGCGCACATCCTCCATCATCACGCTGACTCTGCTGCATCCTTACCCACTGACACACTTACACCCCCGCACACTGGATCACCATTGTGCTCATTCCACTGCACACTGTTACAATGTAACACTCACTTTACCATGCAATCCCGAGCATCACATTCACTCCCCCACCCACTACCCAACACCATCACATTCACTCCTCACAAACTCCACCACCGCATGTTCACTTCTGCGCACTCTTTGCCGTCATCTCACTCCCCAGTACACTCCATCAACTCACGCTATCTCCCCGTTCTCACTCACTCTTCCACTAACGTCTTCGCTCCCGCGCACATTCCCTCACCAATACACTCACTCTGCTGCACACTCCCCCAGCTCACACTCACTCGCCTGCGCACTACTCTGTCATGACCCTCACTCCCACACACTCAACTCCCTTTAAATTCACTCCATGGTATACAATTCCACTGATTGCCTCACGCTTCTGCACACTACCACACTGTCAGTCTCACTCTAGTACACACTCCTCCACTCTCATGCTCCTCTTGCTGCACTCTCAGCACACTCGAACATCTTCAAATCCAGTCCTCCTCACACTGCCCCACCATGATGCCAGTTCCATCATACAGCCTCACACCACCGTGATCACTCTGCCCACCACACACTCATCACATCACACACACTCTCCACACATTCCCCCACCATCAGGCTGAGGCCCCACTCATACTCACACTGTCACGCTTATGCCCTCGCACACTCTCCCATTATCATGTGTACTCCTCTGCATCCTCAAACACCATCCCGCTCGTTCTTTCTCTCACTACCCCGTCACACTGACTCCACTGCTCACTTCACCAAACACTACTCTCAGTCCTGCTCGCACCCCCACACACCCTTCCACAATCACACAAACTCACCGTGCACTTCCACACCAACCCGCTCACTACCCAACACACTCCTTCACCATCACACCCAGTCCCCCTCTCACTCCTCGGCAAATCTCCCACTTGCAAGTTCTCTCCACCACGCACTCCTCCATCTTCACAAGCACTCCTCCTCACTCTCCCCCAAAGTCATGCTCTCTCCA
The DNA here is from genome assembly GCF_020745735.1 of Hemiscyllium ocellatum. NCBI lineage: Eukaryota > Metazoa > Chordata > Chondrichthyes > Orectolobiformes > Hemiscylliidae > Hemiscyllium > Hemiscyllium ocellatum. Next base: position 2,716,026 of record NW_026869341.1, read on the forward strand.
CCATACACTACACCACCATCCCATTTACTCCCCCATGCATGGCTCCACCATCACGTTCCCTCCTCCCCACCATCTCACTCCCACATGAATATAATTCCCCAAAACATACCTCACATTCCCAGACCTTCAATCTCAGTCCCCCACTCATACCCACACTGTCAAGCACACACCATTTGCACATAGCCACATCATCACGCTCACTCTCCTGCACAATGCCACAGTCATTCTTACTCCCCTACACATTCCAACACCATCATCGTCACTCCTCCACACACCGTCACTGTCACACTCATTCCCCTGGACACCATCATCATGGTTAATCGCCCAACATCACCCTCATTACCCTGCACACTCTACCACCGTCACATTTACTCCCCAATATACTCCCCCACCATCACAGTCACTCCATCCTTTAACCTCAAGCTACTTCCACTGCACACTCTCTACCCTAAGCAATGCCTTGTGACCCCCTCCCCAATGCATTCCAGCAAATTGGCCTTTGACCCATCCCAATCTGTTCCCTGAGAAACACATAATGGGGCCTACACAACCTGATCCCTGTGTAATAGACTGCTGTCCGACACTAACTCTTTTTGCCTGAGTCACAACCAAAGGTGCTACCTCCACAATTATCTTCTACTAGCAGTCTGTGTTCTCACACCCAGTGTATCATTTAGCAACGTCTTTTGACACAAGGCCCATACTTTTACCCAAGCAAAACCTGGATATCAACACCCCCTCCTGCTCTAAATATCCACACCTCCCTCTAATCCCTTTGAAACATCGTGGAGCTCCATACTACCCTCTGTTTCACAAACAACAGGCTTAATTTCCAATCTCTCCTCTGGTCCACGAGCAATGGCTGCTCGATCCACACCTCTCCATTCCCCGAGCAGTGCCCTGGTGCTCCACTGCCAGCTCTCTTCCCCTTGCAACAGCCTGAAGAAATACAACCATTCTGTTGCCTCCTCGCTGTTCACTTACCAAGTCCCGAAGATCCACCCCTTCCTTTTTTCCAATGTCAACGGCCTGAAATTCCACAATCCTCTTTGTTCCCCTGGCAATGGGCTGTAATTCCGCACTCCTCATTCCCTTAGCGTCATCCTGAATTTCCTTGCGCCCCTGTTGTTTCCTATCTACGGTCTGAATCTCCACTCCCCCTCTATTCCTTTACAAATAGCCTGAAGTACCACATTACACTTCTATTCCCCCAGTGACAGAAGGCGAGGAAAATTTGCAAAGAGGGAGACGGGGAGGTGGAGAGTCGAGGACGGAGAGAGAGTGAAGGAGAATGGGGAAGGGAGCGACAGAGAAATGGAGAGTGAAAACTGGATGAGAGAGTTCGGCAGTGTGAGTTTGGGAGGGAGAGGTGGAGGGAAAGGGGCAAACGGAGAGAAATGAATTCTGCCAATGGCTAGATCGGTTTGGGGGACACAAAGATTAAGGCAAGGACGGCGAGGCTTAAACCCATCTCCTGAGATCGTGCACTGGTTCCCCTTCCCTTGCCTGAGGCCCCTGAGACTATCTCTCTCAAGCTCAGCTGCTTCAACACAAAGAAAAACAACAATGTAGTTTGCTCTGTTGCTTGGCACTTTTTAATGAGCATTTTTTTTATTATTTATACATTGAAGTGATAGGTATACTCAATGGAATGGCAACATTTTTTCACTGCCCCTTGAGTTGAGAGCAATATTGAAACGTGCCAATTTAACTCCCGTGGGGCAAGGTTGTATAAACCAACACTACCCTCCGTCTATTGGGTTAGCGACACGCTGCTTCATTGCTGAAATATAGAATTGAAATGGGAAATCCCGGATGGGTTTATGATTGAGTGAATATGAGTGATTAATGACTGTGGATGAAGGGATATTTCAGCACATTTTTCAGCTGTTGTCTGAACTTAGTCTGGGTCACGGCATAAATTGCGGTGTTAGTGCAGCAACTGAGGAGCTGCAGCATGAAGCCCAATTTCTGCATAAACCATTCCAGATGCAAAGGGGAATCCATAATATACCTCATCCGATTCCATATCGAAGACAATGTAAACGGTGACCATAACAGAATGAAATTGACCGATATCACAAACAGTGAGATGATGGATTTGTTTCGATTTCTCATTTCTTTGTCACACTGAACGGCGCCTTTAAGATACCTGACTCTCCGGCGAGCTATGCTGGTCGCTAAAATGTGTCTGACCGTGAAAGCATTGAGCACCAGAATGTAACGAATTGGGAGAGCCGGTGTTAGAATGTGGTGAAGGGACTCAATTGTGACCCAGAAACGAGAGAAATAAACGGATGATGTTGCCAAACAAAACCAGGGTCCATGCCCCAGCCAATATCGAGGGGTGAGCATAAAATACCAGAAAATGTTCATGAACACGTTCAACATAATCAATGTTCCCAAAACCACAGCTGCCGTTTTCTCACTGCAATATTTACATTTTAGATTTTGGCAACAAATAGCAACAAACCGATCAAAGGTGAAAGCGACGGTGAACCAGACAGAACATTCAGTAGCTGCATAAAGCAGGACGGCATGGATATTACACACTGGGATTTTCCTCAGGAAATAAAAATGTTCGTAATAAACAATGGGTATGTGTCTCAATATCAGGTCGATTATAATGACCAGTAGGTCCGTCACTGCCATGGCCACCAGGTAAAGTCTGACACATGGAGACAATGCACAATCTTTATAAAGCAGGACGTAGATCGTCACTACGTTAACTGAGAGGAAAGAAAATAAATTATACATCAGCCTGGAGGTAAAGTTGACAAGTTATTTGAGAAGCCAATGAAATTATCAAATGTATTCAGAGATTTATTAATGTAATTGGAGCTGAAATATCAAATGAGAAAGTCTGAATACTGACAAAAATGTGATGGAAACAACAAACCATCCCTCCCCAAACATACAGGCACACATCCATGAGAACAGACAGTTCTAGAATATTCCCACCACTTGATCACTCGAGAGCAGACACATGTCTCTTCTTCACAATTCCTAAGACGAAAAGGTGAAAATATTGGCAATAGACTGTTACTAGCAATATCGGAGAGAGAATGTCCCAAGAAATGTCGGTCACAGAATTTTACGAGGAATGTCAGGTGCAGAATGTGCCAGGGATTGTCGAATATAGTATTAACCATGAATGTTTTGGTGCAGAATGTTCTTGGGAATGTCGGTCACAAAATGTTCCGGGGAAAGGCCGTATAGAATGTGATAGGGTCGGAAAGACCCATAGACAAAGGCGCATTAAGTTTCTTGAGATCCACTCAGCCTAAGGGTGCAATCTCTCCCCAAACCCAACTCAACTGATCACTTTGTGCACAAAAATAATGTGATTAAGATAACACCATGATCATTTGATTCAGATCACAATTTTCCTTTGTACAGATACCATCCCTGTTTCAGAAATCACACCCACTCCCTTCTCAGTTTTATCTTACACGCCTATCTGTAAAATTTTTTGCGTATTGAGTTTCCAGTATCATTCACCCTGTAGCGTTGTCTCTCTAATGTCGTTATATCGCATTCATTTCCTTCAATGTATGCACAGAATTCCTCAGGTTTCAGGGGGATTTGGATGAATTGCAGAATTGGGCTGAGAATCGGCAAATGGAATTCAATGTAGATAAATGTGAGGGGATTAACCTTTGTGAGGATAACAGGAAGGCAAAAAACCTGGTCAATGGAAATATTCTTGGTAGTGTGGATGTGCAGAGGGATCTTGGTGACCATGTACATCGAGCCCTGAAAGTTGCCACACAGGTTGATAGTGTTATCAAGACGGAATACGGTGTGTCAGGTTTTATTGGTAAAGGTATCGAGGATTGTAAAAGAGAGCATAGCTGTAAAGTGATTGGAGACAGATGTCAGATGTATTTTCACTATTCTGAGTGTGGTAAGGGCGTGGAATGTCTTGCATGCCAAAGTCGTTTATTCAGCGACATTAGAGATGTTTAAACACCCCTTTGTGATGAATTTGGATGATGATGGGGTAGTGCAGGGGGATGGGCTTAGATTAGTTCACAGGTCGGCGCAACATCAAGAGTTGAAGTTCTTGCTCTGCACTGTATTGGTGTATTTTCTAATGCACCTAACCTACACATCTCTGAACACTATGGGCAATTTAGCATGGCTCATGCATCTGAATTGCACATCTGTGGATTGGGAGATGAAATCAGAGCAACCAGAGGAAACCCACGCAGAAATGGGGAGAACGGGCAATCTCCACATAGACAATTGCCAGAAGCTGGAATCGACAGTGGTTGCCTCGCCCTGTGAGAAAGCATTGCGAACCACTGAGCTATGGTGCCACCCAAGGTCCTGAGTTGGAATGATTCATGAAGACCCATCACGATACCAAGGTATATCAACTTCGACCGGCAAGACAGACCCACCAGTGGTGGATGCTCTGTGAGACCCAGTCAAGAAACAATTTAGACTGGAATTTCACAACATTAACTCCAGAACCCACGAAATCTCATGGCAACAGGTCAGAGATTGTCAAGGGAATCTCGTGGTGATGGACATCTACTGCCGTGCACACCACCTCTCCATGATAACTCCGTTTCCCTCGATTTGGAAAGCAAATTGGAGGGAGCACTGAGGGTGACAAGGACATAGAACATTCTCTGAGTATGGAAGTTCAATGTCCATCTCTGGGAATGTCTCCACAGGCCAACCACTGACGGAACAGGACGTGGCCCAGAATACACAACAGCCGGAATGTGGGAAGTGATGGGAGATCCAACAAGTGGTAACATTCTCACTAAACTCAATGTCACAGATGGATCTGTCCCTAACAGAACTTGTAGGAGCACCCAGCACACAGAAATTTTGCAGGAGGTGTCTCAGCCTCATCGTGAAAATACAGCCCACTGTGTTATGTAGCAATACTTCCCACGAAGTAGGACATGCTTATTCAGGCCAGAGCAAATGGGACCGGGGATCCATGAGTCAGAGTGGGCTAACAGAAGCTGCAGTATCAGTGGCCTTCCCATTATCAAAAAGTCGGAATTCGGCTGTTGTCTGCTGGTTCCAAAACGTTCTCCACCATTCGTAACCACACAAATACTGAAGCAGTTTATTAAGGGCATCAAGAGTTTTAAAAAGGTCACACTTACTCCATTCATTTGTTCGTGGCTGCAATTCAGCAGTTAGAGCAGGTCTTTTAATCTCTCATGCCAGTTACACAAGAACGATAAGAAAACATACAGCCTTTCAAAACTGAGACTCTGGAATGCGGGGTCTACTGGTTACTGAGCCGCAAGCAAGGATAAATTAGGGCTGAATCAGTCTCTCTCAGTTTAATAGAAATTATCGACTGCAGTGACACAAAGACCAATGAGGAGACCCAAACTATATTTCTAACCAATAGCAATGATTTAGATAAATGTAACAAATGTATTCTGAGCAAAATTGTCACCAACTATTACATAGTGAGGAAACGAAGTTATGAAGAGAAGGTAGAGGGTATGTAAATGGATAAGCAATGGACATCAATTTGGTTGATGGAATATCACATGAGAACTGTGAAGCTATGAATGTTTCAAAAGAAATGAATGGCTGTATATTACATAACTGGAAAGAGATTACAGGACTTCGTGATGCAGTGCATACTGGGGGTTTCACTCTGACACTTTCACACATCTGAAGTGTTTCTCCATCTCCATGATGGTCTGCTCCCTGTTGCTCTCAGGGAGCCTCTTGCTCTCAGTGCACCTTGGACATTTTTATGTAGTTGGTTGGCGCTGTGGAATGAAGAAGGAGAGGGTACTTCCAAATGTTATCAATGGGGTATCATGAAGCAGAGGCCATCATTTCTTTCTACGTGGAGACTGAAGACGATGGGAATGGCTGCCTGCTTCTGAAGGAATAGGCTGTGGCTGCGGCCAGGACAGTGCATATTTACCCTCATGCTGTGCTGTGCATGGGCACACTGCTACATCAATGGAATGATAGACCCAGGGCCCAAATACAAGACTGAGAACGAAAAAAGGCATTTCATCTGAAATGTTTAGTTGCATGAAATTCTCAATCCACCTCACAGAACCAATCCAGACACCATGGACCCGGAGGAAATGTCAGTTCAGCAGGAGAACTCAGCAATCTGACGAGTGCAGAAAACTGTGCACATTACAGCAGTTCATTGATCATTAAACCAGAACTAGATATCTCTCCAGCACGCCAACCGGATTGATCAGCAATGAGTGAGTGTGTCTGTGTGAGTGAATCTGTGTTTGTTTCTGTGTCTCATTCTGTGTCTCTCTGTGTGTAGTTGTGTGCATAGCTCTGTATGTGTGTTGATTACATGTGCCAGTGTGTGTGGCTCTGTGCATGACTGTGTGTGCTTGTATGTGGGATGATCTGTGTGATTCTCTCTGTGTGTGCATTTATGCACGTCGGTGTGTATTGAAAAATATAATAATCAATATTTATCTAACCATGTACAAACTATTTGTCACTTATCTTTTCATTACACCTTGGGCATCATTATTTTGGTTGTAGTTAAAGTAATTTTGGCAATTCAAGCTATTTACCAGACGTGCTCCGAACATTGAACCTAATCTGCTCTGAGACCAACATCAGTGGTATATGTAAGACCTGGTTCTGTTTAAAATTTATCATGCCCAATAGGGGAGGAACACGAGAAAAGCAAAGAACAATCCTCCAGCTTCTTTCTGAACAGGGACAGGAGAAAGTTTCAAGGAGCCGTTTGAGTAGGAATCCTCTTCCCCAGAAATCTGTGGTACCTGTGCCCATGAAAAATACTCAAAACTGTGTTAGTTACATATTTGACAGAAAAATGAGTCAAGGATAATGAACTACAGATAGGGAAGTGTGGATCAGATCACAACTCGGAAAGCCACGATCTTTCTGCATGTTGAAGCAACATCAAACTGTCAATTAAACGACTGCTGTTGCTGAGTCCTATGTTGCTACTTTCCATTCGGTCCCCCAAATCTGTTAGATAGGACCACCGGAGGTCAATTGCACCGGACACAGGGTGCACAGAAACAGAAGAAACCATTCATTACTTCAAGACTGTCACACACGATTTGATGAGGATGAGAAAATGCATTTGGTGTAAAAAGTGGGTGCTGATGTAAAACATGCCCTCCTTTTAACAGAATTCCCCTTGTCTCCATTTCTTGGTCACGTTGCAAACATAGAACATAGAACAATACAGCGCAAACAGGCCCCTCAGCACTCTCTGTTGCTCTGACCTATGAACTAAGCAATGTCCATCTCCTGCGCAACCCATCATCAGCCATGTGCTTATCCAAGGATTGTTTAAATATCCCTGATGTGGCTCAGATAACTACATTGGCCGGCAGGACATTCCACGCCCTTATCACCCTCTGAGTTAAGAACCTGCCTCTGATGTCTGTCTTTAGTCTATCACCCCGCAGTTAGCAGCTCTGACACGTTATACAAGCTGACGTTATCATCGTTTGTTCAACTCCTATGTCCCTAGCATCGATGACAACTTTTCAAAGGTTTTGAAAAGTCTGGTCAGCTAAAACTAGTGTGGTGATTAAATTTGCTTTCAAATGGTTGAATGCCTCCTGGCATTATTCTGTTCACTGAAACGTTGTGTTCTTCAGGAATTCAATTAATGGTGCAACTACACTGCTGAAGTTTGCAACAAAATCCCAATACAATCCACCGAGTCCTAAGAATCGAAGCGCCTCTTTCTTCGAGGTTGGGCGTGGCAATTCCTCAATGTCCTTCGTCTTTGTGTTCCATGTGGTCAACCTTCCATGACCGGTGTTGTGTGCCAATAACGTCGCCTCTTCTTTCGTGAATTCTGTTTTCTTTATGTTTATCACCAGATTTGCTTCTCGTCGTCGTTCATACAGCTCTGCCAACTGTACCATGTGATATTTCCAGAGCTTAACGAAGATAAGTCGTCTTCCAAATAGACTGCACAGTCTGTTAACCCAGCCACAGCTCTGTTCATGAGTCTTTGGAAGGTGATGGCCGCGATCGTCATTCCAAAGGTCATAACTTTGAATTGATGGCGCCCATTGAGGGTAACAAAGGCAGAAATTTATTTCGCCATCTCTGATGAAGGTACCTGCCTGTAAGCACGCATTAATTCCAACTTGGTGATGGAACTGCATTTTTCCCAATTTCTCGATACAGTTCTCCAATATTGGAGTTGGATGTCAGTCTGATTTTTGTAACGGTGTTGACCTTCCCATAATCCAAAATTCACTGATTCTCAACCAGTTTGGGAACTAAGACAATTTGCGAACTCCACTCACTTTGGCTTGGTTTGATGCTGTCCCCTTTCAGCATAGTCTCCACCTCCTCCTGGACCTGCCTGGCTTTGAAATGTTTAAGCTGATAGGGGTGCTGTTTTATCGGTGTAGTAGTCCCTGCGTCTGTTTTTTTTTCACAATAGCATCAACCGTCCCCATCTGATTTCGGCATATGTCCTTATCCTGAAGGAACAAATCTTTCCACTGCGTTTTATCCTCATGACACAGCTTACTATCTATCCCACACCTCAATGCCTTCTTCATTTTTAAATCTACCGTGAGGCACATCAAAATCCAAGCCATCTAGATTAGCTTCCTCACTCTGAAGGGCAGTAATGAATACCTGTTTTTCCAGGTCTTTCTCTCTCATATAATACGAGTTCAAAATGGTCACCTGACATACCCATTACCTTTTTTTCCTCTCTGGCATCTTTACAAGTTATTTCACCTGGTTAAACCGTTTCTCAAAATGATAGGGACAACTATCGAGTCAGCAATGTCACCGATCAGCTGCAGAGCATTCCAAAAGGGGAGGATGAACAGCCAGTTGTCTTGGTGCATATAGGCACCAATGATACAAGTAGAAATCGAGACGAGGCCCTGAAAGAAGAATTCAGTGATCGAGAGAGAAGTCAAAGGGGAGGACCACAAAGGTAGTGATCTCGGGATTACTATCAATGCCACATGCTAGCCAACGAAGAAATGAAAAAAAGAAAGCAGGATGATGGTGTGGCATGGGAGATGGTGTAGGAGTGAGGGGTTCAGATTTGTCGGACATTGGGACCGGCTTTGGGAACGTGGGATTATTACCAAAGGGCGGTCTACGCCTGAACCAGAATGGAACCAATGTCATTGGCGGAGTGTTTTTTGCTGCTGATGTTGGGGAGGTATTTAACTATTGTGGCAGGGGACTAGGGACCAGAAGAGAAAACAAGTAGGCAGTGAGGTGGAGACTGGAGATTGTAAGAATTATGAAAATAATATTAATGAAGGGAAGAATAGGCAGATAGCAGGTGAGCACAAAAGAACTGGTGGCCAAAAATGCATCTACTTTCATACAAGGAGTATAGTATGCAAGGCAGATGAACTTAGGGGTTTGATTGGTGCCTGGGAGTATGACATTATTGCCATCACAGAGAAAGGAAGGGCATGATGATTGGCAACTAAATGTTCCACGATATGGACACTTAAGACAGGGCAGGGAGGGAAGCAAACGTGGGGGTGGAGTTGCATTTCTGATCACGGCGCTAAAGGAGTACTCTCTGGCAGTGTAGGGTAGTGAGGCATTATGGGTGTAGCTGAGAAATAAGAAGGGTTCAGTTACATTTTTGGGGCTTTATTACAGACCTACCAAGATGGGAGGTAGAAGAACAAATAGCTAAACAGATTAGGAATAGTTGTTAAGGCAATAGGTTACTGGTGATGGGAGATTTCAATTTCCGAACATTGACGTTACACTTAGCGTCGGAGGTCTGGATGGATTAGAATTTGTACGAAGCATCAGGAGAGTTTTCTAAAGCAGTATTTCAAACGTCCGAGGAGGGGAGGGCCATATTCCACCTGGTACTGGGGAACGAGCCTGGACAAGTAGTAGAAGGTGTGATGGGGGATTTCTTTGGGAAAAGTGACCAAAATTCTGAAAGTTTTAGAATATTCGTAGATAAAGAGGAGAGTGGTCCTTCGTGAAGGGTACTAAACTGGGCCAAAGCCAATTATAGCAAAATTATGCAGGAGCTGGGAAATGTGGACTGGACACAATTATTTGAAGGGAAGTCCACATTTGTGATGTGGGAGGCTTTCAACTTTAGGTTAACAGTACCTGCTGGATAGACATGCCCCGTTGATGGCAAAGGATATGAAGGGCAAGATTCGTGAACCATGGATGACAAGAGAAATTGTACGACTAGCGAGGAGGAAAAGGAAAGCATATTTCATGACCCATTGGTGTAGGGAGCCAAGAACAGAATGGGCCATGGAGGAATATCGGAAGAGTTGAGCAAGTCTTAAACAAGGAATCAGGCGGTCTAAAAGGGGTCATGAAATAGCTTTAGCGAGCAGAATTAAGGAAATTCCCAAAGCATTTTATTCTTATAAAAGATGCAAGCGGGTAACTAGAGAAAGGATTGATCCACTAAAAGATAATGAAGGAAGGCTGTGCGTCGAACTTGAGAGAATGTGTGAGATTCTGGATGATTACTTTGCATCAGTGTTCACTGAGGAAAGGAAAATAATGAATGTTGAGATTAGAGACAGAAGTCTGATAAGTCTGGATCATGTTGGCATAAGTAGGGAAGATATGTTGGGTATGCTCGAGGTTATTAAGGTGGACAAATCCCTAGGACCTGATTGGATCTATCCCAGGTTGCTGAGGGAGGCGAGACAGAAAATAGCTGGGACCCTGACAGATATCTTTATGGCATTCTTAAATGCAGGTGAGGTGCCGGAGGACTGGAGGGTAGTTTATGTTGTCCCCCTGTACAAGAAGGATAGTAGGAATATTCTGGATAACTACAGAACAGTGAGTCAGACGTCGGTGGTGGGCAAGTTGCTGGAGAGGGATCTATGTATCTTTAGAAAGGAATGAGCTTATCGATGATAAGCAACCTGGTTTTGCGCGGAGATATCGTGCCTTACCAACTTAATAGAACTCTTCGAGGGAGTGATCAAGTTGTTAGATGAAGGATGGGCTGTTGCTCTCATACACATGGAATTTAGTGAGGCGTTTGATAAGGCTCGCCATTGTAGACTAATAGAGAAAGTGAGGACTCAGTTTGTTCCAGCTAGGTGGATGAAGAACTGGTTGAGCAACAGGAGACAGAGTAGTGGTTGAAGGGAGTTTCTCGAAATGGAGAAAGATTACTAGTGGTGTTCCACAGAGGTCAGTATTGGGGCACTGTCGTTTGTAATATACATAAATGATCTAGAAGAGGGCACTGTTGGTATGATCAGCAAGTTTGCAGATGACACAAAGATTGGTGGAGTAGCAGAAAGCATAAGGAACTGTCAGAGAATGCAGGAGGATGTAGATAGACTGGAGAGTTGGGTGGAAAAGTGACAGATAGCTTTCAATCCCGACAAATGTGAGGTGATGCATTTAGACAAGTTTAATTCTAGAGCGAATTATGCACTGAATGGAAGAGCCTTGGGAAAAGTTGATGGGCAGAGAGATTTGGGAGTGCAGGTCCATAGTACCCTTAAGGTTGTTTCACATGTGGAAAGAGTAGTCAAGAATACACATAGTATGCTTGCCTTCATTGGAGGGGAATCGCGTATCAGAGTTCGCAACTCATGCAAAAACTGTACAAGATATTGGTTCCGTCGCATTTAGAATAGCGTGTACAGTTCTGGTCGCCAGGTGACAGGAGGAAAGTTTAATAGGGATACACCCGGCAAGTACTTCACACAGAGGGTGATGGGCGTTTGGAATGCGTTGCCAGCAAGAGTGGTAGAGACAGGCGCGGTATATCCATTTAAGTTGTTTCTGGACAGATGCATGAGTAGGTGGGGAGCAGAGAGACACAAATGCTGATGAATTTACTGACATGCTTAGACAATACATTTTGATCGGCTCAGGCTTGAAGATGCAAAATGACTGTTCCTGGGCTGTAAGTTTTCTTTGTTCTTTGGTCTCGGCCTTGCTTTTAAGAGATTACCTACCATTGGTAATAGTACTAACACACCAACCCGTCGGGAAAACGTCCGAGGCTGAGAGTATTTAGCTGCTACCTGCTTCATTCTGTGCTGTCCTCTTTCGGTATTGTTCAGCTAACTCACTTACTCGACTTCGTCTCTCCCTCTCCTCCGTTGCACAATCAAAGTGGGAGCCCTCCAGTTGTGGTCCCGTTAGATTGTCTTTCATTAATTTCAAAGGACCTCTTCATTTCAAATATTAACTCGAAGAGTGTGAACTGAGTGGATTCTTTTGGTTCATTTCTCGTGGCAAACGATACGATGAGATTCCTTTATACAAATCATTGGGATAATCCAAACAAAATGCTCTCAACATGTTCTTCAAGGTCTGATGTTACCTTTGTATGACTCTCCGGGATTCAGGATGATACGTACTCTTTTGAAAGTGCTATATATCTAAGCTATCCAAAATCTCCTTAACCACCGAAGCGTAAATTTTGACACTTGGTCCGAATGTAGCCATACTATATGAAGAAAGCTTATAACTCATCTACCAGCTTTTTTGCCTTGATGCGCCATAATGGAATTCTCTCCGGATGTTTGGTAGACACAACCATTATGCTTAACAAGTACTGCTTCCCACTTTTACTTCTTGGGAGGGGACTTACACAAACAAGTATAACCATCGTGAAATGATCTCCAAATGCAGGAATTGACAACAGAAATGCTTGTTTTATTACCGCCTGCAGCCTTCATACCATTTGAAATGCATAACACGTATGGCGAAGGTTAACCACGTCTTTTTTCATTCCAGGACAAGGAACATGCTTTTGTACCTTAACCTGAGTCTTTCATGCCCCAAGGTGACCTCCTACAGGTAGTTCATGTGCTAGCGATATCTCCTCCATTCTGGATGCTGCCAGCGAATCAATCTGTTGTACTTTGGCCCATTTCTCCTCTAAGATGACGTGCCATGAACTCCATTTTCATCTTAGGACATTATCTGCCTCATGTTTGCGTACACATCCATATATCTCATCATCTTATCCTGCTATTGCAGACCATTTAGCCTTTCAGAACTGAACATTTCTGTCGGATCCTCTGCCTGTTCAGGTATTTCCTGCACCACAACGTCAGACAGGATGTCCGCTGAACCTCAACTCCTTAATGTCTCTGCTTAGTTTGTGCTTCGTACTGCGACACATGATATTGTGATCTGTTTGCTCCACAGTCTGGGAAAATACCAGGATATTTCTGTTTGAACTCCTCAGTTTCTTGCTGTTCCTGGGGTTCTCCACAACAAGGAGTATCACTCACACCATGTACACCACTAAATCATTCACAAGAACGAATCGAATTCCTGGAACTGAAAATCTGTCAATCGCTCCCAAAGTAACCTTCCAGACTTGAGTTGGCAATCCAACCTGATCTAACATCGGGAAACGTTACATTTCTGTCCATCGATCGCACAAATATTCACACTCTCAGGTAGCAGGTCAGAAAGAGTAGAAATTCGCTGATATCTTACTTCCGAAATATCTTACTTTCAGCGACTGTTTAGACACTGTATCTCTCAAAATTATAACATCTTGTCCTTCTCCCTTGTACAAATTCATAAGCCGTTAATATCGCCCGTCTACACACCACTTCATAATTTATGATGCCTCATCTGACAGCGCGACAAATACGTCACCAGCTCTGCTTATCAGTTTAGTCTGAACTAGTATTAACAATAAACCATCGTACCACGCAATCTGCCTAGCCTTTTGTCAAATGAAATACATTTGACATGTTTTCAACATTTTTTTAATTAAGATGTGGCAGAGTTGGGCAAAACTTTGCACATATCATTACCTTCTCTTATAATTTCAATCCTGTTAACTTGACCTTGCAAACTATTTCGCAAATTCGCAAGTTTAAATTCACTTTCTTGTTTTGCTCAAATACAGCCTTCCATCTCTTTTTCTCCTCTCCTTCTCTCTCCCTTTCTTTCTCTCTCCCTTTCTTCTCTCTCTCTTCCCTTCTTCTCTCTCTCTTTACTCAGCTAAACACATTCTCCCTCGCTTTCCCCCTCTTTCTCCCTTTCTTTATCTTCGAATTCCGTTTTCCTCGCATGTAATTTAAATCTTTCTGCCTCGTCTGCACTTGTCTATTTCTCTAACACACTTTTGTGTTTCAGTAATTCCCATACACTTTCAGCATTACTTTCTTCCTTTGTTAAACCCAATCTAGTTTACTTGCTAATTCTAAAATTATGGCATTTTTCTTTCCTTCTAACCTCTCTTGTCCAATTTGAGAATTATCGTCAAAGCGCAGAACCTCTACAGCAGTTTTAAGAGTCATTTCTCACACTTTTAATTTATCGAAAAACAAGCCTCACGTCTCTTTTACTTAAAGATCAAAGACACTGACTTTCAAGTGCTTGAATCCACTGGGAGTTTTTCGTACACGAAATGTGTTCAAATCTGCCCAAATGTCAGGCTGGACCTGTCCAAATCTGTTCATTTCACGAATCCAAGACTCAAACTTTCTAATCCTGGTGACGAGCCCCCAAACTGTTATGATACATGATAAACCCTTCTGTTAATTTAAACAAGCAACACAGAAAAAATCGGCCCGTGCTGTAATCTGTTAAAACCCCAGAGACAAATAACTTTCCCAGAGGTAAATATTTGAAGCAAAAATAAACAACTTCTTTTCTTTAATTCTAACAGAAAACATCAAGTAACAACTATATTTGCAACTCCTTTCTCTTCAACCTACCATTTGCACTCCCGTCTACAGTACTGGTCTGCTAAAATCAAATTCCGTATGCATTTTATAGAAAAGTTGATGAAGTTTCAAATCAAGTCAACTTTGCCGAGTATCCCCTCCAAATTTTCCTATGACTTCTTTTCTTCTTCTTCGGGATTCCGGGTTCCAGGTCTATGACAGATAAGAGTACCTTTAAGAGAGCAGATGTTTCTGGAAGCAGTCTCTCTCTCGTTGTTGATGCTAGCTGCTCTTTGCAACTCTTCAAACTGTCTGATATTTGTACCTTAAAACACAGGATCTTTTCATTGGTTTGACTATTATCAAAAACCTAACTAGGAACTTGATGGGAATTTGGCATCTTGGGGCATAACTTATACTGATTTGCCGAATGTGAATCTGGTTTTGTATCCAGGGTAAATAGCTAGTAGCCACCTGTTTCAATCAAATGCTGCATTGTTAACTTATTCCAAACTCTCTGTGCTTCTCTACGTCCATGTTGGCCTTTGAACTCTCTTAAAGCTACAGTCGTCATATGTCGTCACAACAACTGTCTTGACCCAGTAATGTTTTGCTGTCAGTGGGAATGTAGCCCTTCACCAGTGAGGCCCTGAGGGCATCCCTGAAGCACTTTCTCTTTCCACACGGGCTCGTCTGCCATTTTGGAACTGCGAGTAGAGCAGCTGCTGAAAAAATGCATCTCGCTCTTGGGAATGTATGCAGCCTATCAACTAATCGGAGACACTGGGTTTGATGCATCTGTCTTCCCATCATATTCTCAGGATCTTGCATTCGTGAGACTGCTATCGTACCTTGAGATCCATGTTGTTGGCAGTCCACGTCTCAGAGACATTTGGGAGGGTGGAAACTACTACAGCTCCGTATACATTGAGCTTTCTCCAGAAAATACAGTGTGGCTGCCAACCGCAATGGGGCATAACGGACAGCTGCCGTAGAAATGCAGAGAACAGAATCACCCCTTCTATTAGGCTGCCTTTGACGTTAGAAAACCCTTTGTCACTGTCAGCGAGGAAGCATTACAGAGCGTCCTTTTCTGCTTTGGCCACATCATGAAGTTTGTCGCCAGCCTTCAACGATCTCACGATGACATGGAAGTTGTGGGACTGTAAATATCTCCCGCCCACCGCCCCCTTCCCCCTACGTTTCAGCGTCAGGCAAGGGCTTTATCAGTGCCCCCAACACTGCTCGCTACCTCCCTCGCTGCAATGCTTTACCTCACCACTGACAAGTCTCTGCTGAAGTGGCCCTAACTTGCTGAAGATGGAGAAAATGTTCAACATCCACCGACTTCAGGACTAAACCAAAGACAGGAACGTGAAGAGCACCCCCTTCTGTGCACACTCTACTGCCTAATTGTTGGCAGTGTTGCAGATCCCCGTACACTGTTAATGAAGTTCCCACACATCATCAAAAGCGGACTCCACAGACCCTCAGATCTCCCTGCATGAATGCAGGAGCTGACAACACAAACCCGAGAAAACCCATAGCACCTTCTCCAAATTTCCAATAACAGACGCAAGTCAAATTTGTGTAAAGATTGTTCACCCACTCAGTGCCTTCCTCTCTCAAGTTCTGCTCCTGGCATACAAACCATTACAACTATGCACAGCCCCAGTGACCTGAAATATTAGCAGTGTCGTTCTCCAGAGAAGAAGTTAACAATGTAACTGCACAATTTTCTGTATGTCAGTCACAATAATCGCAACAACATTATTGCCGGTGGAGGTGATAGTGGATGCTGGGGAGGTGATTGCCCAGCAGTATTATCTCTTGGATATTAATGCACGTATCCAGGTCATGACCCAGACCTCGCATTTGAATCTCGCGATGGCTGAAGGTGTAAGTAGGATTTGTTAAAATATCTTCAATTAAGAATCTAATGCAATATTGAAACCACCATGTCGGAGAAAAAAAAGCATGTCTCAGTCATTAATATCTTGGAGGGAAAGAAACCAGTTATCTTCACCTGGTACGGCCTGCAACTAATTCTAGACCCACACCAATGTGTTTGATTCTCAACTGCCTTTTGAAATGACTTAGCCATTTAGTTATGTTAACGGCTATAAAGTTTTAAAGAAACTAAAATGGATTGACATAGGCACCGGCAATTTTACATCATATGAGCTGCAGTGGTTACCAGTTGCAGCTTATGATTACCTTCTCAAAGGCAACGTGGAAATGGAAATAAATCTTGAGGCCCACATTGAGATTCAAGTACATTAATAAATAAAAGAAGATGGCCACACTCAGTGTAAAGAGACTGAGGATAATAACTCAGTTTAAACAGTGTCTTGGGATGTATAGTCAAGGATACACATCTTCATGGGCAGTATGTTCAAGGTCATTGGAAAAGGAAAAAACGAATAGAGGTTAATTTCACACATTACTTTCATCCAGATGGTCCTTAACAATCGCTTTGTTTGCATCTTTTTCTCTCTCTCTCTTTCTTGTTCCATCTATTCAACTCACTCTTTCTCCCCTTTCCAACAATTACCCATGTCCTCGGCATCAATTGGAATATTTACTAGCTGCTTTCAAGTCTCATATGTGGAGAGAGTTATCGAAATATTTTTTTTCTCCCGTCTGAGTTCAGATTTCCTAACACGTTTATGATAAAATATTTGTTATTGTGATAATGGCCAGAGAAGAGCCGTATCTATGAAGTTTGAAGAGAAACTAAAGCGTAGATAATGTTTTGTTCATCAACAGTACTGACACGGAGGTGGAGAGTGTGGACCTGATGGAGCTGCTTAGTGATGAGAGAATACTGTGACATAACTCATTTCAGGTCAAAAAGGATCTTGAGGTCGTGAACAGTCTTAGTCTCAGATGTTTGTGAGGGACGATTTCAAATTCGAGCACAACGAACAGAATTTGTGGCTGAAAATGAAGAAAATACTTTCTGTCTTTGTAAAATATAAATAACAGAAATACTCGGTTTATGGAATTAATAAATGACCAGATACAGAGATACTTAACAGGAAGCCCAACAATTACAAGGGTGGGATAGTAACCCGCTTGAATAATCATGAGCGCACCGTGTATCTTCCAACTTAATTCTGACCTGGAAAAATAGCGAAGACCGCTGGATAAACTCCTGTCCATTATTGAAACATTATTCAAGTCAAATGTTCTCAGATTCTGATCCATTTCTGGAACAATCCAGTCTAACGTTCTTAGATTATGATGCCTTGTTGGAACACTCCAGACTAATGTTGTCTGGTTCTGATATCTCCTTCCTCTGTCTCTGCAGCTGCTGATCTCTGTTAGTGTCGAACTGACATTGTAACTGCTGTTACAACGAGATAATGCATAAGAAGAAGCCCCCTACTGAGAGCACAACGGAATTCTGCAGTGTCACAATTGGAATCCATTAGTCTCACATCAATCACAGTCTCTGAACAAACAGTCCCAGTTAACCCCTCTCACGACAGTACTTTCAGCTCACAATAATAACTGGACTGGATTGGATCTTGTCATTGCAGGTTTATTGATCTTATCTCCTAGTGTCACTTGCTCTAATGAAGCTAGTGGTGACGAAGCATGATAGATATTTTCCTTTCACCGGCTAGTTAACTCTGCTGTGTTGTCCATGTACAATGTTGTAGGTGACTGAACACCTCTCACCAACGATTACTCCCACCGTCCCCCCCCCCCCACCCGCAAACCAAAAACCTATAAAAAGCAAGCAATCAAAAGTTTATGACTGGGCCTAGTAGCTATGACTGTTTACAGGAAACGTGGATTTGGCTGGATGTTCCTCTAACTGTGGAATTCAAGCAACGTTGTATGTTCAGCACCACTGTCCATAGAGCATAGAGTCATAGATTAATAGAGATGTACAGCACAGAAACAGAGCCTTCAGCCCAACTCAACTGTGCCAAACAGATATCCCAACCTAATCTCATCTCACTTGACTGCACCCGGTCAGTATCTCTACAAACCGTTCCTCGTCATATACCCATCCAGATACCTTTAAAATGTTGCAAATGTAGCAGCCTCCACCACTTGCTGTGACAGTTCATTCCATACGTGTACCACCCTCTGATTTGAAACGTTGCCCCATAGGTATCTTTTATATATTTCCACTCTCACCTTAAACCTATGCTGTATAGTTCTGGAGTTGCCCACCCCAGGGAAAAGAATTTGTCTATCTATTCTATCATGCCCCTCATGGTTTTATAAACTCCTATAAGTTTCCCCTCAGTCTCTGACTCAGGGAAAACAGTCCATCCTTTTCAGAACTTCCCTGTAGCTCAAATCCTCCAATTCTGGCAAGGTTGTTGTAAATCTTCTCTGAACTCATTCAAGGTCCCCACATTCTGCTGTTACGAATGAGACCAGAATTGCACGCAATATTCCAAAAGCGGAATAACCAATTTCCTGTACAGACGCAACATGACCTCCCAACTCCTGTACTCAATACTCTGACCAATAAAGAAAAGCATACGAAACGCCTTCTTCACTATGCTATCGACCTGGGACTCTACTTTCAAGGAGCTATGAACCAACACTCCAAGGTCTCCTTGTTCAACAAACCTCTCTCGGACCTTACCATTAAGAGTTGAGATTTGCTAAGGTTTACTTTTCAAAAAACGCAGTACCTCACAATTATCTAAATTCAACTCCATCTGCCACTCCTCAGCTCATTGGCCTATCAGATCAACATAGCGTTGGAACCTGAGGTGACCTTCCTCGTGGTCGAAAACATCTCCAAATTTTGCGTCAACTGCAAACTTACTAAGTATACCTCACATCCAAATCATTTACATAAAGGACGAAAATTAGTGGATCCAGCATCGATCCTTGTGGCCACCAATTTTAAAAGAAACAACCTTCCACCACCAGCCTTCTACCTTTGTGTCACTTCTCTATCCAAATTGCTAGTTCTCCCTAAATGCCATGAGATCTAACCTGACGTATCAGTCTCTCATTCTTCAATTTATTGCAGTTTGTTTACTTGAAAGCAGTTACATTTACAGTTTTTGACTTTAGTGTAAAGCCACACCTAGCATATACAACAACATTGTTCATTAAAACCCATGGATTATGAGTAAAAAACAGATATAAAATGACGTTGGCACCTGAAAGGAATGAGGCAGTGGCTGTGGAGGCTGGTCACGACAGTCATATTACCCAGGACACCACTACGCTTCCCAAAAATTGGAATGAAATGTAATATCGAACAGATGACATTTGGGAAATGGAAAGGTGAAAGACAATGTGAACTGAATACGATAGCTTCAAATGTGACGCAGAGAATTATATTTTATACTGACTGTTTAATCACAGGGAAAATAGGCTGATAGGAATATTCGTATGTGCACAGGATATTCAGAAATAAAACAGACACAAGAAACAAAACGTTATGGTTACAGGGATAATCCAGGATAACAACAGTCGAGGTATAGCTCAGTCCATGCTGGATCACAGATGATGGGCTGAGTGAGCACCATCTTCACTGTAGTTGTGTTGTGATAGGTATGAAAAGTTTTCAGACCCTGGATACACTCACGATCATTGAAGGGCACAGACTGTGTCATCATCACCAATAATCTATTCCTGAAGAGATGAAGAGCAGCTGCCTCTGAAATGTCTTTTCCAACAACATCAATTTCCAGACGGTTTTGCACATTTAGCAGGATATTCGCTGTGAAAAAAAAATCTTTTTTTGGAACATAAAGAAGAAACAAACTCCGGTGTAATACAAGTGTCACTGCACAACAGCTCTCATGGAACCAGGAATGGACCATATTGTCCAAATATAACCATGTTCAAAATCTAGACCCAGCCAGTAAAGCAAAATGCCAGAAGTAATGAAAATCTGATACTCAAAGGGAAAATGGTGGAAAAGCGCATCACCTCAGGCAGAAGCTGAAGACAGATTCAGAGTTAACATATTTATTCAGATGTGAAACTGTTCTGAAAAAAAATACATATTGCAATCAAAAAGTTGATCCTGTTTCTATCTACTCTGCTGCAGCTAGACCAGATACCGTTTCTCGCACACATTCTTCTTTTTCCTCTGAACTGTGTCAATCTGCCTGATCTAAACTAGAACACTGAAGGTGTCCTTTAAATTGACACTCAAGTATTTGGCTATGGACGTTAAATGAGAAATAATAAACTTTCTGCATTTGACCGTTCTCTAAATATTGATGTTGTGTTGCATTGTGATTACTCGCCCTGGAAACGTTGAAGTTAATGGCACTGACATCGCATAGTCAATCCTCTGAATGATTGAAGATGATGCAGATCGAACTGTTAAAAATAAAGTATGTTTATAACTGTACCGCGATATATTCCTGGGTTTTAGACAGCACTGTCAAGGTAAGAGTTTAAGTCATCCCCAGGAGCTCTGATGAAGGTGACGGAGAGCTGACCTCTTGAACCTGTTCGATCCAGGTGGTGCAGGCATTCACACAGAGCTCCAAGAGTTTTAACTAATGACGTGAAGGGACAACAGATTTATTTCTAGTCAGGATGGCAAATAACT
The DNA here is from genome assembly GCF_020745735.1 of Hemiscyllium ocellatum. Classification (NCBI taxonomy): domain Eukaryota; kingdom Metazoa; phylum Chordata; class Chondrichthyes; order Orectolobiformes; family Hemiscylliidae; genus Hemiscyllium; species Hemiscyllium ocellatum. The sequence goes on from NW_026869341.1 coordinate 2,737,200, forward strand.
TGAAATACAGCATACAGGAATTAGTTTTTGCATTGCTCAGTCGTGGATATTAACAATGAATACCAAAGTTTTGCCCAGGGTCTGAGGTGCCACGCTCCACGCAAAATCAAGCTGATCCCATCTCCAATGACAGAAGCAAATTACTGCCTATGCTGGAATCTGTACTCAAAACAACCAATGCTGAAGATTGCAACGTGTCAGACAGCACCTATGGACAGATAGCAAGCTAACGTTTCGATTCTAGATAACTGCTCATCAGAGCTCCGATGAAGTCATCTAGACTTGAAAAGTTAGCGTGTTCACTTTCCAGGGAAGCACTAGGACCCGTTGTGATCTCCAGTGTTTGTTGTTTCCAGTCAGCTCAAATGATGATTGCGCATTATTTGAAACAACGAAGACCAAAATGTTAGAATACTCTCTGGTTGAACAATCTGTTCACAGTCCTCATAATTCTCAAAATATAATTGATGCACGAATTTCCAATTCTTATGAGGAGACGTTTGTCGTACTTTTGATGAAGTTGCTTGGTTAAGCGCCCTGACAGAAAGACAGAAAGGAGTTCCACTCTGGAGTATGGAGAACAAAACGATCTCTTCCATTGTCGACTAGACGGTGCAAAGAAACGCTATTGTCTGTTCCTGTTGGGAGTTGAAAATTCCGACCTCATCAGTTACTGATGCCCAACAGCAACACAGACGTCAGCAACTACCAGCATTCTAGTTGGAAAGCATAAAGAGTAAGGGAAGGAGATGGGGGTCAGAGAGATGATCAGAGGAAGTGGAGTGGCATACAGTGGGAGTAGCAGAATAGGAGGATAGTAGGAGTTGATCAATTGAAGGGTCTGTCGCAGCAGCAAGGTGCAATGCAAGGGAACTAAGACTGTAAGGAAAAAGTAATTAGGAGGCGGAATGGCAGATGAATCATTAGTGACAGGGAAAGGTGTGTACTTGAACAAGACCAATTTATCGCTGATCAAACATTCTTGTTCTGGGACATATGGATCTGGGTCCCATTGAAAATTAAGAAAAGATTTCTTATAGGTTTCTTTCATACTTGATACTTGTTCATATTACACATGCCCTGTATTTCTGTATCTACACATGTATACCACATCTATTTTTTCTCACATATTGTGTTGTTTCTTTTCACTTTTCTTACAATTTGAAAAACCGAGAGTGTTTTTCCTCATTGTATGCTTCCAATTCAAAGTAGTCATGAAATTATGATTTGATCCCCTTGCATATGATTCTTCATTCTCAAGCACTCTAGCTCTTTCAAACAATCTTCAAGAATAGGTTTGTGCCCATCCTGCAGATGAAAAGTTCCTTCTGCTATTGACTATTGCAGGGAATGTTATCAACAATATGCTCCAGTTGCACGTAAAATACAAATGTTGCAGGATAAGATACCAAAACCGAGTCCAACATTAATGACTTAAAAGCCTTATGATTAATACAAGCAGTGGGACAGAGTGGAAAAGGAGAATTCATCTCCATGCCCAAAATGTTTCTTATGTTTCTCTCATAAAGAACTCAATTGCATTAGTGTATAAATTCAACAGTGTAAGAAAAACCAGGGACTGAGATAGTCAATTATTCCTCTGTCACTCACATCTGGAGAACAGAAGGAAAATCAAGGTTTGTTATGATATTCATAAATGATGATGATGAAAATACGGAGGATGTGGTGGGCGGAATAATAAACAATATTGTGGGTGTCAAAAAAGAATAGCCTGATGGTTCACAATGAGGAGGAACATTTTCGGTTGCAGCAGGATATAAACGGATTATTCAGATGGCCAGATCAGTGACCAATGAAATATGACACTGATAAACGTGTAATGATGCAATTCAGAAGTAAAAAGACAAGGAAGTACTGAAACTGTGAAGAAGGGTTATACTTGCCGTGTTCTCTTTGGAGTAGATATATTTGAGAGAGGAACCTGGGAGACATGTATAAGAACATGAGCAATATGGATAGCATGAAAAGACAGCAGTTTTCCCCACTCATCCGAAGGGCCAAGAATAAGAGGCCACATCTTTACAGGGAAAGGCAAGAAGATGAGGGGTTTAAAATCTGATTGAAGATTTGTAGCTCGGGTATCCGTTGTTGTGGTTCTGCTCGCCGAGCTGGAAGTTTTTGCTGCAAACGTTTCGTTCCCTGGCTAGGGAACATCATCAGTGCGGTGGGAGCCTCGTGTGAAGCGCTGCTTTGATGTTTCTTCCGGTATTTATATTGGTTTGTTCTTGCCGCTTCCGGGTGTCAGTTTCAGCTGCAGTGATTTGTATCTGGGGTCCAGGTCGATGTGTCTGTTAATGGATGTTCTTGCCGTTTCCGGGTGTCAGTTTCAGCTGTAGTGGTTTGTATATGGTGTCCAGGTCAATGTGTCTATTGATGGAGTTTGGGGATGAATGCCATGCTTCTAGGAATCCTCTGGCTGTTCTCTGTCTGGCTTGTCCTATGATAGTTGTGTTTTCCCAGTCAAATTCATGTTGCTGGTTGTCTGAGTGTATGGCTACTAGAGATAGCTGGTCGTGTCGTTTTGTGGCTAGCTGATGTTCGTGGATGCGGATTGTTAGCTGTCTTCCTGTTTGTCCTATATAGTGTTTTGTGCAGTCCTTGCATGGTATTTTGTAAACTACGTTAGTTTGGCTCATGCTGGGTATTGGGTCCTTTGTTCGAGTGAGTTGTTGTCTGAGCGTGGATGTTGGCTTGTGTGCTGTTATGAGTCCTAAGGGTCGCAGTAGTCTGGCTGTCAGTTCTGAGACACTCCTGACGTATGGTAGAGTGGCTAGTCCTTTTGGTTGTGGCATGTCCTCGTTCCGTGGTCTATCTCTTAGGCATCTGGTGATATCACCAGATGCCTAAGAGATAGACCACGGAACGAGGACATGCCACAACCAAAAGGACTAGCCACTCTACCATACGTCAGGAGTGTCTCAGAACTGACAGCCAGACTACTGCGACTCTTAGGACTCATAACAGCACACAAGCCAACATCCACGCTCAGACAACAACTCACTAGAACAAAGGACCCAATATCCAGCATGAGCCAAACTAACGTAGTTTACAAAATACCATGCAAGGACTGCACAAAACACTATATAGGACAAACAGGAAGACCGCTAACAATCCGCATCCACGAACATCAGCTAGCCACAAAACGACACGACCAGCTATCTCTAGTAGCCATACACTCAGACAACCAGCAACATGAATTTGACTGGGAAAACACCACTATCATAGGACAAGCCAGACAGAGAACAGCCAGAGAATTCCTAGAAGCATGGCATTCATCCCCAAACTCCATTAATAGACACATTGACCTGGACACCATATACAAACCACTACAGCTGAAACTGACACCCGGAAACGGCAAGAACATCCATCAACAGACACATCGACCTGGACCCCAGATACAAATCACTGCAGCTGAAACTGACACCCGGAAGCGGCAAGAACAAACCAATATAAATACCGGAAGAAACATCAAAGCAGCGCTTCACACGAGGCTCCCACCGCACTGATGATGTTCCCTAGCCAGGGAACGAAACGTTTGCAGCAAAAACTTCCAGCTCGGCGAGCAGAACCACAACAAGATGAGGGGTAATTTGTGGAATTGTGTTCAGCACTGAGAGGATGATATGTGTCTACATTGCACGACTGAGGAGGGTAGTTGAGGAAGGTAACATCACAAACGTTAAAGAACACTTCGATTAACACTTAGCACTGCAGACTCGATGGGCCTCTTCTTCATTGTATAATTCTCTGTGGTCGGATTCACGAAACCTCTGATATATTGTGAAACACGAGCCAATGGTACTTATTTGACTACTCTATTGACTGTGCTCCTTTAGAGTATACCTTACAGGATAATTCACATGCTTAGTGTAAGAATCGTCCAAAACCAGCACGACATTATTCTAGTTGTTTGCCAGTTAACGGTTAAAATAACATGCATGCATATTTTCCTTCACATCTCGCTGTAATGGTATTATTTTACTCACGAATAATGAACTCCTTCTTTCCAGGCACTCAATCTGAGAATGGATTTGTTTTCCTGCCCATTATTAAACCTCCAACCCAATGTCAATGACCCTGTTGAATGTTTGAATGATCAAGTTCCTGTACAGTGAAGGTATGTTTCCAAAGAGAAAGTTTGTGCCAGGCTTGTTAATGCTCGCTAGCTGACAGATCACATTGAGAAGGGAAGCAAACATCAGCAACTGAACTGAAAGCCAACCTATACCATGCCCTGTCTCTACTGTGAAATGTGTGGACAACCCAAAGGTCTGTCTTCCTGTTACTCCTTCAAAAGTGATTCACCTTACACTTCTCCGTATTAAAGTACATTAGCCGCCTCCCAGCACAGCTCTGCAGCCTGTCTATGTCTATTTGTAACTCATAAATATCCTTCAGCACTGTCCACAACTCTACTGACCTTAGCATCATCCGCAAATTTGCTAACATATCCTTCAACGCCATTATACAGGTAATCTCTAATGAATGACCATCATCAGTGCACGCAAAACAGATCCTTGTGGTGCACCAGTTATAGCTGAACTCCAGGATGAATAATTTCCAACAACCAACACCCTTGGCCTTGTATCAGCTAGCCAATTTGATATCCAAACAGCTAAATCAACGTAAATCCCATGCCTCTGTGTTGTGTGTGATAGCTAAGAATGAAAAACTTAGAAATGCTTTACTGAAATTCAACTCAATCATCTAATTATGCATCCCCCCATAATATTCGCTTCCATTCGCCCAAGTGCTATATCTGGTCGCCTCTTGAATACATTTAATGTTTTGGTATCAACCACTTCCTGTGCTAATGAATGCGGCAGTCTCACCACTCTTTGGGTGGAGAAATGCCTCATAATTTCCGTCCGCCGAATACTCAGACTGTGACCCATCATTCTGGACACACCCACCATCGGGATCATCCTCCCTGCATCCAACCTGTCCGGTCCTGTTAGAAGTTCGTAAGTGTCTATGAGGTATCCTCTCATTAGTCTGATCTCCAACGAAACACGTCGAACCTAATCAATCCCTCCTCAGCTGTCAGTAATGCCATCCCCGGAAACAGCCCGATAATTTTCCCTGCATTCCCTCAAGAGCAGAGCATCCTTCCTCTGAAAACGAGACCAGAACTGCACACAATATTCCAGGTATGGCTTCATTGAAGCCCTGCACAGCTGCAACAATGCATCGCTACTACTGTACTCGAAACCTCACGGAATGAAGATGAATATGCCATTTGCATTCATTACCTCCTGCTGCATCTGCACTTGTCCCTTCAGCGACTGTTGCACAAGGAAGCCCATGCCCCACTGCACACTCTCCCCTTCCAACTTATACCCATACCTGCAGTAATCGTCCTTCTGATTTTTCTTTCCAAGGTGAATACCCTCTCATTTATCGGAATTACACTGCATCTGTCGTTGACTTGCCCACTCAACAATCTTTAGAGGTCCTGCTGAAGGATCTCTGCATCATCATCAAAGTCCACCCTCCCATCCAACTTGGTATCATCTGCGGAAATTCAGACGTTACATGTCTTTCCCTCATCCAAATCATTAATCTAGATTGTGAAGAGCTTCCTATAAAGTGGAACGGCCCTAACTATGTTAAAATTCTGTGGCATCTTCCCGGTGGCTAAATTGCACTTAAACATTAGGGTGAGTGCCTTTCGTACTTTGCCTCCCACAGGAACCTGAGGTACAACGCCTCAGATGTGGGGATATATCTAATTATTTCCCGGCGAAAACCACCAATCTGTCCTCGCGTAAGAGCGTCGCAGTCCATCTTCTTCAATTCTTAACGTGCATCCTGCTTCTTCCAAGTGAATTAAATGTAAAACGTTCATGTAACAATTTATCAATGTTCTCCAGGTTCACACGCAGACTGCCTCCTGGGTTTCACAGGGTCCCTAAATGTTCTCAGCTTATCCTGTTCCACTCGATGTCCGTGTAGAATGGTTTGGAATTCTCCCTAATCTTGCCTGCCACCACTTCTCCATGCACTTGTGTTCGTCTTTCCCACAGTGTGAATTTTCTACGTTTCACTGCAATCATCCCTCATTCGTTGAAGCAGAAAAGAACACAGGTCGAGTTTCTTCATCAGATGTTCTTTAGATCTAAGGGATTAATTTGGTGAATGCCCCTTGCAGTTCCCCTGTGGTCAGCGTATTACTTCTTAACCTCAGGCACCAAAACCGTTTGCAATGCTCCATGTACAGTCTCACCAACACTCTATGCAACTAATTGAGGACATTTATATTTCTGCATTCCGATTCCCTTTAAATGTAGGTAAAGCGAACGTTTACTTTTATTTTATATACTTCATTACTGTGTGATTTTTTAAAAAAAAATCCTGCACATGCAACTATACCACAGCCAGTGGTTCCCCTCCCTCTATCTGCAAGAAGCATTTTTAAACAGTTTCAAAAAGAGATTGCCATTTAGGACGAATCTTCCGTCGATGAATGACCCTTCTCCTTTCAGGTTTGCTGTTACTTTTAAAATATCCTTATTCACGTCCTTCATATAGGTTCTAACCGATCCCCTATTGCGGAAGACAAGTTAACTGTTCTCTACTTTGCCAACGTCGCTCTTCTTCCTTTTCTCTGTTGATAAGCTTCCGGTTCACCAGGGGTGGCCCTTACGTTTGCAGAATGTATAGAAAAGTAACACAATGCAATTAACATTCCCATCTCCACTTCCTCCGAAATGCTATTACGAAACTCATCTGCTGCAGTAAACTTACCAATGCGCAATTCAACTATGTTTCCAAATAATACCTTAGAACATAGAACATAGAACAGTACAGCACAGAACAGGCCCTTCAGCCCACGGTTGTGCCGACCATTGATCCTCACGTATGCACCCTCAAATTTCTGTGACCATATGCATGGCCAGGAATTTCTTTGATGTCCCCAATGACCTTGCTTCCACAATTGCTGCTGGCAATGCATTCCATGCTCTCACAACTCTCTGCGAAAAGGACCCGCCTCTGACATCACCTTCACACTTTCCTCTAACCAGCTTAAAAGTATGACCCCTCGTGTTTGGCATTTCTACCCTGGGAAATAGTCTCTGGCTATCCACTCTATCTATGCCTCTCAGTATCTTGCGTACTTCAATTAGGTCCCACTCTCCTCCTCCTTTTCTCCAATGAAAAAAGTCCGATCTTGTTCTTGATATGAATACCTATGGTCTTTAAGTAGACAAATTCCATGGTTCTTTGCTTCCCTAATGTGTGAGAACAGACTATTTGGCCCAAAAAGTCACACTGACCCACAAAAGGAGTAACCCATTCAGACCATTTCATTCTAACTAATGCAACTAACACTGTGGGCAATTTAGCATGGCCAATTCGCCTGACCTGCACATCCTTGAACTATGGGAGGGAGCAACCGGACATTGTACGATATGTATTTATGTATGAGATTTTAAAATAAATTCTACTGAATTTTCTCTTTTAATATTTCTTGTGCACTTTGCTTTCCAAAATCTCCATCTTATTTATTCATCCCTGATCGTACTGAGCCCCATCTCTATGTTTACTCCAACTTTCAAGTGACATTCAAGCTTTATGATTCCTTCACTCACGATGGTCGTTAGATTTTCCCTGCCTGTTGATCATATTAACCTTTACTTTCTGACCTGCTGCTTTGGTCCACAAACACTTTATCTTTTTTTTAAATCCACCAGCAAACCTCCGGTTAAGATGGACGCCTCTCCTTTTTGTGCAGGTCCCAGCTGCCCCAGAAAAGATCCCAAACGATCCAAAAATCTGAATGGAACGCCACACACTAGCTCTTTCCTTCCATATTATCTTTTGTTATTCCTTGCTTCACTTTCACAGATTAATCCCGAGATAACAACCCGAGAGATCCTGCTTTTCAATTTATACCAAGCTCCCCGAACTGTCCTTGCAGGACCTCGTCACTCTTTCTGCCGATGTCATTGGTATCAATGTGCATCACGACCGCTGGCTGTTCATCCTCCCACTTCCATATGCCCTGAGCACGCTCGGAGGCTGCCTTGACCCAGGTATCAATGACCCATCTTCTGAAGAAGTAATTATTCTGCTTTTGTAACACGGAAACTACCAGATCTGCTGAACGTTTGCAGCAATTTCTGGTTTTGTCAGCAACGATCATTGCTTATTGACAAAAATCTATGCAACTGAGATATGAAAGCTCCTGACCTGAGTCAGGCAGAGGGTAGTGTATGTGTGGAATCAGCTATCAGAGGAAGTGTTGGGGGCTGCAACAGTGACATTTAAAATAAATTTGGATGGGTATATGAATGAAAAAAGTTTGGAAGAATGTAGGCCAAGTGCGAGCAAATGCAACAACGTTATGTCAGGATACATTGTCGGCCTGGACGAGTTATACCAAATGTATTGTACATTTCTATGACTCTACCTAAATAGTTCATGATGAACGGCTCCTGCCTGGAACGTCGATTCTCCTGCTCCTGGGATGCTGCATGACCTGCTGTACTTTTCCAGCACCACACACTCTCGACACTAAATACTTGGGCGTTAAATGGCCATACTAAATGTCAAATTGTTTCTTTTTCATTTTGTGCATGAACATCATCGGGCACGTTACATGAACTAAAAGATTTTTGCAACTTTTTAGACATCAAACCTTTTGGAAAATATTTTCTCAGCTGCAGCAGAGTATAATTAATTCCTGGGCGGTGGGGATCACCAGTGGAGAGCTGTCTTCGCGGGAGTCCTCCCCCTTTCTCTTGGCGATCTAGCATGGAGGGTGCTGCATGCAGCTGATCCCAGCAACCACAGATTGCTGTGCTTCACGGACTCCCAGCCCACCTGCTTGTTCTGAGGTGCTGTGGAGTCTGTGGACCATGTGTATATTGGGTGTGGGCGTTTGCACTCCCTTTTTGATTTTCTCTAAAATCTCCTCTGCATTTTGTTGCACTTAAATACCACGCTGCTGATCTTCAGGCAGCTGATACGGAAGAGCGAGGGCAGGTCTGAAGTCCTCCTCGTGGGTCTGCTCCTGTGCCTGGCCAATCTGGCCATAAACAGGTTCAGGCAGCGGGCCGTGGAGGGGGTCGTTAGGATCGACTGCCTGCCCCTCTTCCGCGGTTGTGTTAGAGCCCGGGTGCCTCTGGAAAATGAGCACGTAGTATCCACTGACACCCTGGAATTGTTCAGGGAGAGGTGGGCGCCGCAGGGAGTGGAGTGCATTATTTACCCCTCCAACTCTATTTTGATTTAATCCCTGCCCCCCCCTTCACAGTTTGATCACGCAGCATTGCCCTTTGACGCGAAGGGCACTGCTTGTCATTGTCCACTCGGGGGTTTCTTATCTTCCTGGTGTTGGGAACTCAATAAAGATTCTTGCACCTTGGGTCTTTCACTGTGTCTCACACCTGCACACACACACACATGGGCGCTGGGCAGAACAAAATATACCCTGCGAATTTAACAATTCACTCTTTTTTCATTTCAGTCCAATTACAGAGGATTGTTCATTAGACAGAAACACAGAAACAATGTATTATTTTGTCAAAGAATACCAGTAATGTTATAAATGCTGAAAATGATAACTGGAATGAAGGATTTAAATGAAAAAAGGATGAGAGAAAATAGGTGTATTCTTTTCTGCTCTAGAAGGAATAAGATGTGAACTGATTGAGGTGCTCAAAGTTATGTAAAGGATTACAGGGCAAAAGGCTATTCTGTGTCTATTAGTTGGCATTCCGGTAACTAGCAATCTTAATTTCGAATTGTCAGCACGAGAACTGCAAGTGAGATGATGAGAAACATCAAACAGGGAATTGTTAGAACTTCGAATGCCCTCCCTGGAATGTTATGGATGTGGTTTCAAAAGAGAACGGGATATATAATTGAAGGTGATGAATTTCATGGGCTATGGGAAACTTTAAGCTATGGAAATTGGGCTGGCAAATTCATTGAGCTGGTTCGGTGCTTCAGTGGCCGATGCATACAGTTGGACCAAATGCCTCCTTCTGTTTTTTAAAGTTCTGTATTGCATCACGCACAGTTTCAGTAAAATCAGCACACGATTGCATCCCATTGTAAGTGCTGGCAAATATCTGATCATATCTCGGGCAACATTGCCATTGAAAAACCAAATATTACAAATTCAGATTCATTAGCAAGTGTATCATTACTCACTGCATGAATATTTTAAAGTTTGCATTCCGAATGACCAAAACAAATCGTTCGATATTGTTGGTACAAAAACCCTTTGAAAAGTCTGTCTATTCACTCAAATTAGCATATTCATCGTTGTTTGTTTTCTGCTGATCGCATTGTACATTGTAAACAATATAGGTTTTCAAACATGCTCGATTTTAAATTGTTTACAAATAACTAAAGCTTGTACCGTTCCGTTAAAACATAAAGTTGATTAATTCTACGGAAATTTATAAGAATGCTTACTAGATTTGCTTGTTTAAACGTTTACTCACTGGGGATATACATTCATTCAAAGGCCAAGCACTTTGGAAATGTAAATGGCAAGGTATCCATTTGTATTCTGATATTGAATTTGTAATTCTGATCACCACAATAATCAGACAAGATGTTCTTTGCTCGTTTGAAAATAAATATATGTTCTTTTTGTCCTGTATCTTAAAGTGTTGACGTGAATTTTCGTTTTAGTTCCATGAATATATTAGCAACGTAATTTGTCTCAGACGAATTGAGTAGTGAAAGTTCACATCGTCATATATCTCAATTCACAAAACAGAATAAATATCTGATTATTAATCAAAAACCAACATGAAATAGACACATAAGAAATAAGTTCTGAGGAAGGGTCACCGGACACGAAACGGTAACTCTGACTTATTTTAAAAGGGTTGCCAGACCTGTTGAGATTTCCCAGAACCTAACATCTGCTTGTGATACTGACTGATATATTGGCCTGCTCCTAAATCTGTCCAGAGAGTATCCAACCTGGGTTAGCGCAGTTACTCAAATATTTCTTCACGACAAATCAATTCGAAAGCATTTTGTGCAGGAGCAAATCTCGTCAACAGACTATCACTGCTCCCAGTGTAGGTCCAAATGCTGTCCAATTTACATACCAATGTCTGAGCAGTAAATAGGGCTTGCATTTTTATCTACAGTAACAACCTGACCTAGGGAGCAGATGTAGAGAGAAAAGAAGGCCAGAATCACACCGCACAAGTCATTTGTGTTGATGACAGCTGGACAGACCAAGGGAAAAGATGGTAACAATTTGACAATCTGCTGTAGTGCTTTGCATCTCACAGTGATCCCTCCAAAACCAGTTTACTTCACCTTCGTGTTGGCCAGTGTCACAATAAAATTATGTATCTGCGTGGATTACCAGAGATTAAAACATGGATCCCCCAAGATGCTTTTGAATGAGTTTGGATAGAAATCAGTCCTGCAGAGAGCATCTGAAGAAAACAGCAGCAAATGACAAGCCGGGTAATCACGTTAACAAATAAGCTTGGTAGATTCTGTCTGGACTGAAAATGTGTTACTGGAAAATCGCAGCAGGTGAGGCAACATCCAAGGAGCAGGAGAATCGACGTTTCGGGCGTGAGCCCTTCTCCAGCATCTGCCGTCCTCATTTTCTTCGAGAAGATTTTAACCGACTGCGAATCCTCTGACAAGGATGCCTTACGTGAAGAAGCTCTCTTCATCCCTCTTCAAGGATTCCCTCTCTCACTGCACACACCAGGTCATCTCCTCTGCCCAGAATCTCTTCAGCCACGTTCTCAAACAGACTCGTTACCACAGCCACATCTCCTTCCTCCAGCATCTACTGTCCTCACTTTCTCCTACAAGATTATGTCTGCTGTAAGTTGCCACACACAGACATATTGTACTGGCACTCAATTCAATGTGCTAATGCATACGTTAACTGGAATTCATGGCCGAGTATCCCTCCCCAGCTTTCTTACCTCACATGCCTCACTCTCTCACACATTCTCCAATTGATGAGAATTCACAAACTGCGTGAAATATCTGTGCTTAACCTCAACTTGTCCACTCCACAATGCCCTCTTCATCCCACTGACTTCAAGGCTATATGTGGTGTTGGATTTCTGAGTGAGTAAGGTTCCTAATATCCTGTGAATTATGGAATGGTAAACATAGAAATGTACTAACCATTTCCTTGTGAAAAATTCCATCTGGTGAGAGACAGGCTTGCACTACCAAAGAGAGAGTGCGTATTGCTCACAAAGACTCAGCATAAGTCAGTGCACTCTACAGTCCTTCAGCATCGCTGGGAGCATGCGCATTTTGGGAGAAGTACAAACAATGTTGCCCATTACTGAGGGATAAAGTGAGGACTGCAGATGCTGGAGATCAGAGCTGAAAATATGTTGCTGGAAAAGCGCAACAGGTCAGGCAGCATCCATGGTGCAGGAGAATCGACGTTTCGGGCATGAGCCTTTCTTCAGTAATGAGGAAAGTGTGTCCAGCAGGCTAAGATATATTGAGGGATGTCCCTTCTGGACACTGAATGGGGAATTAATTACCAAAAAAAACATGGCATGTGGACGTGCTCGCTCAGTTGTGGAAAAGTATACTTGAAGCAGCTGTTTTTTTAATAAAAGAAATGTTGATTCAAGACATTCAAGTGGCAGTTTTCATTCATAGATTGTGCAGCCTGATAACAAATGCAGTCATAGATTCATAGAGATGTACAGCATGGAAACAGACCCTTCGCTCCAACCAGATCATGCCGACAAGATGTCCTAACCAAATTTCGTCACATCTGCCAGCACCCGGCCCATATCCCTCCAAATCCTTCCTATTCATATACCCATCCAGATGCATTTTAAATGTTGCAATTGTACCAGCCTCCACGACATCCTCTGGCAGCTTATTCCATACACGTACCGCCTCTGTGTGAAAAAGTTGCCCCTTAGGTCTCCTTTATATCTTTCCCCACTCACCCTAAATCTATGGCCTCTAGTTCTGATCTCCCCGACCTCACGGAAAAGAATTTGTGTATGTATCCTATCCATGCCCCCTCATAATTTTGTAAACGTCTATAAGGTCACCCCTCAGCCTCCGATGCTCCAGGAAAAAAGGTCCCAGCCTGTTCAGCCTCTCCCTATTGCTCAAATACTCCAATGTTCGCAACATCCTTGTAAATCTTATCTGAATCCTTTCAAGTTTCACAACATCTTTCCGATAGGAAGGAGACTAGAATTGTGCAGAATGTTCCAGCTGTGGCCTAACCAAAGTCCTGTACAGCCGCAACATGACCTCCCAACTCCTCTGCTCATTACCCTGACAAACAAAAGAAAGCATACTGCACGCCTTCTTCACTATCCTATCTACTGGGACTCCACTTTGAAGGAACCATGAACCTGCTCTCCAAAGTCTCTTTGTGCAGCAACACTTCAACTCCGCAGTACAGACTGTTCCTCGCGTCATATTTCAGGCTAGATGCCCTTCACCTTAATGCTGGAAGTTTTATAGGTCAGGCAGATGTGATAAGGGATTGGATTAACATCTGAATTGGTGACTTTTTTAACCAACAGAGACGTAGTTGGAGGAGGTCTTAATTGGAAATTCAATATTCTGTGGTATAGGAACGACGGGCAGGATATTACATTATTTTATTGATTAAGGAATTATTTACTGCAGTAAGAAGGGTAGATATCTTGGAAGGGTCTTCAACTGAGGTTCCTTGGGCATATTGGAATGAAAAAAGAATACAGAAACGTTTCTTGGGAGATATCACAGACTTCCAGTGAGTAGAACGTACAGGACTGGATGTGCAACCAATCATTGTAGTGGACAAAACAATAAGAAGATAATTCTATTCAAGATATTCCATTCCCAACATGTATTGGGACATTCGTGCGATCTGAATAAGGGCGAATGTGTTGAAGTTTATTACTGAGAGCTTCTTATATCAGCAAGGAAAATAAAGCAAGCGACATTGCAGTTCTGGGCATCAGTGTGAAGAAAGAAGCCAGTCAGGTGTTCCACGCAGGATGGGGAGAGCATTTTAGGACCAGTGAAGATAATGGCATACGTTTATGGCGGCATGGTGGCACAGTGATTAACACTACTGCCTCGCACCGCCAGAGGCTCTGGCTCCATTCCCAACTCAGGCAACTGTCTGTGTGGGTTTGCTCCGGTTTCCTACCACAGACCAAAAATGCACAATTAGGTAAATAGGCCATGCTAAATTGCCCAGAGTGATAGGTGTTGGGGAATGGGTCTGGGTGGGTTGCTTTTCAGAGGGTCGGTGTGGACTTGTTGGGGCGAAGAGCCTGTTTCCACACTGTAAGTAATCTAATGTAAAATATATGTGAAGATTGTTCACGAAAAGACAAAAGTGGTCTTCAAGAAATGGTGTTTGGATTGGGGAGTCAAAGTTTATTTTAAAAAAGGACAGGATCGGGCCAAACTAGTTTGGGAACAGTTACTTGTACCAAAAGATGTAGAACGGCATGGTTGGGGGAGGGGGGGGGGGGTGTCTAATGCTCAAAATAAAATGATAACAGCTTGATCCCAAAGTAAGATCAAATTTCTGAAAATAAGCCCTGAGAACCTCTGACGTCTACAAATAATCAGAACAGAATAAAAACAAAGATTAAAGTAGACATAAAGAGTGCAGACCAATGGAGCTCCCTGAAGAGTGTAGAAAATGTGGTGCTGAATTTACAGAAGTCAGCTGAAGAGCAGCAAGGGGGCGTGTTAAATCGTGAGAATCCCAAGAGATTCTTTTGGTCTGTCATGAAGAAGAGGATGACAAGGGAAAGAATGAGAACTGTTAGGGATTATGGAGGCAACCTGTGCACGGAGTCAAAGAGCATGTAAATCATGTAATTCATATGGGCATTGAGAAGTAGTTCCTGGATTCGGTTAAAGTGAGAGTGTGACCTTCGTGCTGATTGGTAGAGAGAGTGAGGAAGAATAGGAAGTTTCGCCAGAGTGAACAATGGACAAATCCCCAGGTCTGGATGTATTGTACCTTAAACTGATATGGAAGAAGAGGGAGGAAATTGCAGGCTCTGAACTTTTTTCCTATTGTGCTTTTGGCGCTATTGGACAGGATGCCATCCATTATAGATTAAGTAAAGTTTACAAAAAAAACTAAAATCTCCCACGCCCCACATCACTGAGAGGGAAACAATCATAGAAGATGTTGAAACCTATTGAGCCAATAATCTTCGATAAAGACAGACATTTTTAATCAGTCAGTGAATCAAAGATTACAGGGAAAATGCAGGAAAGCGAAGTTGAGGATTATCAGGATAAACACAACTGAACTGAAATGGAGAGCATTATCGGTGAGCTGGTGTGCATATTGTTATTCTTATGCCTTATGGTATCAAATCTCCGACTATCACCATGCTCGTATGAACAACAGTCTCACTCATTGGAGTGAGACACAGTTCGGAATGCAATTGTCTGATTCAAGCAGTTTATAGTTGCTACACCAATAGCCAGAAGCATGAATTCAATTGTTGGACAATGAAATGCCCGACATGCAACAGGAGCAGACTCGCCAGCTTTATGGGTATTTCAATGTTCAATAGAAAAAAAACATATGGATGAAAATGGAATAGTGTAAGTTAGATGTACTTCAGATTTGTTCCACAAGTCGGTGCAACATCGAGGGCCGAAGGGTCTGTACTGTGCTGTCATGTTCTCTGCAGGTGTTTACAGTGATAGTGTGGACTGGAATATCTGAATAAGGTTCCAAAGAAAAAGAAGGCTGTTGGGACAGAAGGAGGTTGCAGAGATACGGAGGAATGTAAGTGCTGGATAAGAATATAGAAATGGGGAGTTGTGCGTGGGCGGGAGGAGCATACATAGACATGGAGAGATGTACATACTAGAGGATATCACAGTGTCACAGTGTTAGTGGAGGAGTGTAGGGACTGGGCGATGTTACAGAGACAACGAGTGGGTTTAAGGGATTTGGCAGAGGACATTTTGAGGGGGCGTAGTGAGTGATAGGAGGTTACAGAGGTAGTGAGGGATGTAAGGAGTAGGAGAAGCTTATACAGTAAGTGAGGGGATGTCGAAGTTGGAGGAGGTTACAGAGCTCCTGAGGGCTTGTAATGGTATGGGGCTAGTTACAGAGACAGTAAGGGGGTGCAGGGTAATGGTGGTGGTTACAGACAGAGTGATGGAGTTAAGAAAATGACAGATGTAGGGGATGGAGGTGGTAGTGGAGATAGGGAGTGGATATAGGGGTTTGGAGATGGTTATAGAGATAGTGAGAGGATGTAAGGAGCAGGAGTAGGTTTCAGAGATAGTGAGGGCGTGTAGGCGGATGGAAGTGATGTCTGAGGTAGTGGGAGGTTGGAGGTGTTTGGAGGTTACAGAGATAATGAGGACACGTAAAGGGTTGGAGGCAGTGATGAAGTGTAGTGGGGAGGGGAAGGTGACAGAGACAGTGTAGATGTATAGCGGTTAGGATGAGGTTACGGAGAAGTGAAAGGGTGTCAGGCGTTTGAGGACGTTACACAGCTGATGACGAAGTGTAGGGGTTTTGTGGCGGTTACAGAGATAGTGACTGTGTCTAGTTGGTTCGAGGAGATTACAGCGATAGTGAGGGTGTATAGGGGTTTGGAGGAGGTTCAGGAGTTAGTGGGGGGGAGTATGGGATAGAGGAGATTGCAGAGATAGTGAGAGGTGCAGGGGGTTGTGTTGGTTGCAGAGATCGTGATAGGGTAGACGGGGTATGAGTAAGTTACACAGATAACGGAGAAGTAGGGGATGGGGGAGTTTACAGAGATATTGAGGGTTTGCAAGGTGTTGGAGGAGGTCGCAGCGATAGTGATGAGGTGTAGTGAATAATAGGTTGTTACTGAGAGAGTGAGGAGGTCAATGGAGTAGGAGGAGGTTACAGAGATATTCAGGTAGTGTAGCAGGCTGGAGGACGGGGTGTAGTGGGGAGGATGGGGTTACAGATTTAGTGAGGGTGGATAGGGGTAAGAGGAGATTGCAGAGATAATAAGTGTGTTGAGGGCATACTAGGAGTTTGTTGAGAAAGTGAGGGGTGCAGGGCCCTGAACGTGGTTACAGACATAGCGAATGATTTTAGGGGGTTGGAGGAGGTTACACAGCTAATGAGGGAGTGTAGGGTGTTAGGGCAGGTTACAACAATAGTGAGGGAGTGTAGCCGGAGTAAGAGGTTACAGAGGTACTGCGAGTTTGTTGTGGGTAGTGGAGGTAACAGAGATATTGAGGGCGTGTAGGGGGCTGGAGGAGGTTACAGATATAGTTAGGGCGTGTCGAGGATAGGAGTAAGTTACTGAGATAGAGAGGATATTTCGGGGTTAATTTGAAATTACAGAGATCGTGAGGGTATGCATGGGTCGAAGGAGGATGCAGAAATAGTGGGTGGGTTGAGAGGGAAAGAGGAGGTAACTGAGACAGTGAGGGTGCGTCTGATGATGGAGCTGTTTAAAGAGATAGCGAGGTGATGTAGGTGGTTGAAGGAGATTACAGAGCTGATGAGGAGTGTAGGGGATTTGAGGAGGTTATGACGATAGTAAAGGGTTATCGGGGGGTTGGAGGAGTTGTCAGAGATAGTGAGGGGGTTGGAGGAAATTACAGAGATAATGAGCGGGTTTAGGGGGTTGGAGGAGGTTACCCAGATAGCGTGGATGTATAAGGGATAGGAGGAGTTTACAGAGATAGTGAGGTGATGGAGCGGGTTTGGAGGAGTATACAGCGATATTGCGGTTGCAGGGGATTGGAGGAGTCTCCAAAGCTCGTGAGGGCGTGTAGGAGGTTGAATGAGGTTTCAAAGGTAGTGAGGGGGTGTATCGGAGGTGAATATTCCAGATAGAGTGTGGGTGTGTTCGGGGAAGGAAGAGGTTAGAGACAGAATGAGGAGTTGGGGGCTGCAGGAAGTTACAGAGGTGGTTAGGGCGTCTAGTGTGGAGGAGGAGGTTACAGAGATAGTTAGGATGTGTTGAGCGTAGGAAGTTGTGACAGAGATTATGAAGGGATGGAGGGGTATGGAGGAGGTTACAGAAATAAGGACAGGATATGGCGATGGGGGAATTTACAAAGATAGTGAGAGGAAGTAAAGGTTAGGAGAAAGTGACAGAGATAGTGAGGGGATGTAGAGGGTCAGAGAAGTTTACAGAGTTATTGGGGGGGTAGGGGGTTTGGAGGATGTTACAGAGATAGCGAGATAGTGAAGAGGGTAGCCGGACATTACAAAGATACTGAGTGGGTGTCGAGGGTAGAAGCAGGTTACAGAGACCATGAGGGTATGTAAGCGGCAGGGGGGAGGTTGTGGATATAGTGAGTGGGTGTAGTGGAAGGGGCAGTTACGGAGACCACGAGGGGGTGTACTGGATAGGAGGAGGTTAACTGAGTAGGTGTCGGGAGTAGGAGGGTACAGAGCTACTGAGGGAACGTACGGGGCTTGGAGAATCTTATAGGAATAGAGAGGGGGTTTAGGGGTTTCAAGGATGTCACACGGATAGTGAGGGGTGTAGGTGAGGCGGAGGTTACACAGATGGCGGGGGTGGGTCGGGGATAGAAGGAGGTTACAAAAATAGTGAGAGGGTATGGTGGCTGGAGGAGGTTTCATAGAAAGTGAAGGGGTATATTCGGTTTGCAGAAGGTTACACAGACAATGATGGTCTGTAGGTAAGAGGAGGATATTAGAGATATTGAGGCGGTGTAGGGTGCTGGAGGAGGTTACAGAGTTAGTGAGGGGCTGTAGCGGGAAGCGGAGATTACAAAGATAGTGAGGCTGTCTATGGTGTTGGAGGTGATTACAGAAATAATGAGGCGGTGTAGGGATTTGAGGAGGTTACAGAGATAGAGTTGGGCTGTAAGAGGTTTAGAGGAGGGTACAAAGCTAGTGAGGGCATTTAGAGTGTTGGAGGAGTTTACCGTGATACTGAGGGGTTTAGTGAATTGGAGAAGGTTACCGAGAGATTGAGGGGATGCAGTGATGGCTGGTGGTTACATGAATCGTGAGGGTGTGTGTGGGCATCAGAGGTTACAGGGATAATGTGGAAGTGTCTGGGATGAGGATGTAACAGAGATTGTGACGGTGTGTCTGGTGCAGGTAGATTTTACAGAGATAGTGATGGAGTGTAGGGGTTTGGGGAGGTTACAGCGATAGTGAGGGGTATAGATAGTAGGAGGAGGTTACACATATTGTGAGGGACTGCAGTGAGTCTAGGAGGTTACGAGGATAGTGAGGGTGTGTCAGGATTGGAGGAGGATGCAGAGCTACTGAGGTGATGTTGGGGTTGAAGGAGGTTACAGTGATCGTGAAAGGGCGTAGTGAGTTGGAGAAGGA
>NW_026869341.1:2756602-2855033 GCF_020745735.1 Hemiscyllium ocellatum
AAAGCTACAGTCGTCATATGTCGTCACAACAACTGTCTTGACCCAGTAATGTTTTGCTGTCAGTGGGAATGTAGCCCTTCACCAGTGAGGCCCTGAGGGCATCCCTGAAGCACTTTCTCTTTCCACACGGGCTCGTCTGCCATTTTGGAACTGCGAGTAGAGCAGCTGCTGAAAAAATGCATCTCGCTCTTGGGAATGTATGCAGCCTATCAACTAATCGGAGACACTGGGTTTGATGCATCTGTCTTCCCATCATATTCTCAGGATCTTGCATTCGTGAGACTGCTATCGTACCTTGAGATCCATGTTGTTGGCAGTCCACGTCTCAGAGACATTTGGGAGGGTGGAAACTACTACAGCTCCGTATACATTGAGCTTTCTCCAGAAAATACAGTGTGGCTGCCAACCGCAATGGGGCATAACGGACAGCTGCCGTAGAAATGCAGAGAACAGAATCACCCCTTCTATTAGGCTGCCTTTGACGTTAGAAAACCCTTTGTCACTGTCAGCGAGGAAGCATTACAGAGCGTCCTTTTCTGCTTTGGCCACATCATGAAGTTTGTCGCCAGCCTTCAACGATCTCACGATGACATGGAAGTTGTGGGACTGTAAATATCTTCCGCCCACCGCCCCCTTCCCCCTACGTTTCAGCGTCAGGCAAGGGCTTTATCAGTGCCCCCAACACTGCTCGCTACCTCCCTCGCTGCAATGCTTTACCTCACCACTGACAAGTCTCTGCTGAAGTGGCCCTAACTTGCTGAAGATGGAGAAAATGTTCAACATCCACCGACTTCAGGACTAAACCAAAGACAGGAACGTGAAGAGCACCCCCTTCTGTGCACACTCTACTGCCTAATTGTTGGCAGTGTTGCAGATCCCCGTACACTGTTAATGAAGTTCCCACACATCATCAAAAGCGGACTCCACAGACCCTCAGATCTCCCTGCATGAATGCAGGAGCTGACAACACAAACCCGAGAAAACCCATAGCACCTTCTCCAAATTTCCAATAACAGACGCAAGTCAAATTTGTGTAAAGATTGTTCACCCACTCAGTGCCTTCCTCTCTCAAGTTCTGCTCCTGGCATACAAACCATTACAACTATGCACAGCCCCAGTGACCTGAAATATTAGCAGTGTCGTTCTCCAGAGAAGAAGTTAACAATGTAACTGCACAATTTTCTGTATGTCAGTCACAATAATCGCAACAACATTATTGCCGGTGGAGGTGATAGTGGATGCTGGGGAGGTGATTGCCCAGCAGTATTATCTCTTGGATATTAATGCACGTATCCAGGTCATGACCCAGACCTCGCATTTGAATCTCGCGATGGCTGAAGGTGTAAGTAGGATTTGTTAAAATATCTTCAATTAAGAATCTAATGCAATATTGAAACCACCATGTCGGAGAAAAAAAAGCATGTCTCAGTCATTAATATCTTGGAGGGAAAGAAACCAGTTATCTTCACCTGGTACGGCCTGCAACTAATTCTAGACCCACACCAATGTGTTTGATTCTCAACTGCCTTTTGAAATGACTTAGCCATTTAGTTATGTTAACGGCTATAAAGTTTTAAAGAAACTAAAATGGATTGACATAGGCACCGGCAATTTTACATCATATGAGCTGCAGTGGTTACCAGTTGCAGCTTATGATTACCTTCTCAAAGGCAACGTGGAAATGGAAATAAATCTTGAGGCCCACATTGAGATTCAAGTACATTAATAAATAAAAGAAGATGGCCACACTCAGTGTAAAGAGACTGAGGATAATAACTCAGTTTAAACAGTGTCTTGGGATGTATAGTCAAGGATACACATCTTCATGGGCAGTATGTTCAAGGTCATTGGAAAAGGAAAAAAACGAATAGAGGTTAATTTCACACATTACTTTCATCCAGATGGTCCTTAACAATCGCTTTGTTTGCATCTTTTTCTCTCTCTCTCTTTCTTGTTCCATCTATTCAACTCACTCTTTCTCCCCTTTCCAACAATTACCCATGTCCTCGGCATCAATTGGAATATTTACTAGCTGCTTTCAAGTCTCATATGTGGAGAGAGTTATCGAAATATTTTTTTTCTCCCGTCTGAGTTCAGATTTCCTAACACGTTTATGATAAAATATTTGTTATTGTGATAATGGCCAGAGAAGAGCCGTATCTATGAAGTTTGAAGAGAAACTAAAGCGTAGATAATGTTTTGTTCATCAACAGTACTGACACGGAGGTGGAGACTGTGGACCTGATGGAGCTGCTTAGTGATGAGAGAATACTGTGACATAACTCATTTCAGGTCAAAAAGGATCTTGAGGTCGTGAACAGTCTTAGTCTCAGATGTTTGTGAGGGACGATTTCAAATTCGAGCACAACGAACAGAATTTGTGGCTGAAAATGAAGAAAATACTTTCTGTCTTTGTAAAATATAAATAACAGAAATACTCGGTTTATGGAATTAATAAATGACCAGATACAGAGATACTTAACAGGAAGCCCAACAATTACAAGGGTGGGATAGTAACCCGCTTGAATAATCATGAGCGCACCGTGTATCTTCCAACTTAATTCTGACCTGGAAAAATAGCGAAGACCGCTGGATAAACTCCTGTCCATTATTGAAACATTATTCAAGTCAAATGTTCTCAGATTCTGATCCATTTCTGGAACAATCCAGTCTAACGTTCTTAGATTATGATGCCTTGTTGGAACACTCCAGACTAATGTTGTCTGGTTCTGATATCTCCTTCCTCTGTCTCTGCAGCTGCTGATCTCTGTTAGTGTCGAACTGACATTGTAACTGCTGTTACAACGAGATAATGCATAAGAAGAAGCCCCTACTGAGAGCACAACGGAATTCTGCAGTGTCACAATTGGAATCCATTAGTCTCACATCAATCACAGTCTCTGAACAAACAGTCCCAGTTAACCCCTCTCACGACAGTACTTTCAGCTCACAATAATAACTGGACTGGATTGGATCTTGTCATTGCAGGTTTATTGATCTTTTCTCCTAGTGTCACTTGCTCTAATGAAGCTAGTGGTGACGAAGCATGATAGATATTTTCCTTTCACCGGCTAGTTAACTCTGCTGTGTTGTCCATGTACAATGTTGTAGGTGACTGAACACCTCTCACCAACGATTACTCCCACCGTCCCCCCCCCCCACCCACCCGCAAACCAAAAACCTATAAAAAGCAAGCAATCAAAAGTTTATGACTGGGCCTAGTAGCTATGACTGTTTACAGGAAACGTGGATTTGGCTGGATGTTCCTCTAACTGTGGAATTCAAGCAACGTTGTATGTTCAGCACCAATGTCCATAGAGCATAGAGTCATAGATTAATAGAGATGTACAGCACAGAAACAGAGCCTTCAGCCCAACTCAACTGTGCCAAACAGATATCCCAACCTAATCTCATCTCACTTGACTGCACCCGGTCAGTATCTCTACAAACCGTTCCTCGTCATATACCCATCCAGATACCTTTAAAATGTTGCAATTGTAGCAGCCTCCACCACTTGCTGTGACAGTTCATTCCATACATGTACCACCCTCTGATTTGAAACGTTGCCCCATAGGTATCTTTTATATATTTCCACTCTCACCTTAAACCTATGCTGTATAGTTCTGGAGTTGCCCACCCCAGGGAAAAGAATTTGTCTATCTATTCTATCATGCCCCTCATGGTTTTATAAACTCCTATAAGTTTCCCCTCAGTCTCTGACTCAGGGAAAACAGTCCATCCTTTTCAGAACTTCCCTGTAGCTCAAATCCTCCAATTCTGGCAAGATTGTTGTAAATCTTCTCTGAACTCATTCAAGGTCCCCACATTCTGCTGTTACGAATGAGACCAGAATTGCACGCAATATTCCAAAAGCGGAATAACCAATTTCCTGTACAGACGCAACATGACCTCCCAACTCCTGTACTCAATACTCTGACCAATAAAGAAAAGCATACGAAACGCCTTCTTCACTATGCTATCGACCTGGGACTCTACTTTCAAGGAGCTATGAACCAACACTCCAAGGTCTCTTTGTTCAACAAACCTCTCTCGGACCTTACCATTAAGAGTTGAGATTTGCTAAGGTTTACTTTTCAAAAAACGCAGTACCTCACAATTATCTAAATTCAACTCCATCTGCCACTCCTCAGCTCATTGGCCTATCAGATCAACATAGCGTTGGAACCTGAGGTGACCTTCCTCGTGGTCGAAAACATCTCCAAATTTTGCGTCAACTGCAAACTTACTAAGTATACCTCACATCCAAATCATTTACATAAAGGACGAAAATTAGTGGATCCAGCATCGATCCTTGTGGCCACCAATTTTAAAAGAAACAACCTTCCACCACCAGCCTTCTACCTTTGTGTCACTTCTCTATCCAAATTGCTAGTTCTCCCTAAATGCCATGAGATCTAACCTGACGTATCAGTCTCTCATTCTTCAATTTATTGCAGTTTGTTTACTTGAAAGCAGTTACATTTACAGTTTTTGACTTTAGTGTAAAGCCACACCTAGCATATACAACAACATTGTTCATTAAAACCCATGGATTATGAGTAAAAAACAGATATAAAATGACGTTGGCACCTGAAAGGAATGAGGCAGTGGCTGTGGAGGCTGGTCACGACAGTCATATTACCCAGGACACCACTACGCTTCCCAAAAATTGGAATGAAATGTAATATCGAACAGATGACATTTGGGAAATGGAAAGGTGAAAGACAATGTGAACTGAATACGATAGCTTCAAATGTGACGCAGAGAATTATATTTTATACTGACTGTTTAATCACAGGGAAAATAGGCTGATAGGAATATTCGTATGTGCACAGGATATTCAGAAATAAAACAGACACAAGAAACAAAACGTTATGGTTACAGGGATAATCCAGGATAACAACAGTCGAGGTATAGCTCAGTCCATGCTGGATCACAGATGATGGGCTGAGTGAGCACCATCTTCACTGTAGTTGTGTTGTGATAGGTATGAAAAGTTTTCAGACCCTGGATACACTCACGATCATTGAAGGGCACAGACTGTGTCATCATCACCAATAATCTATTCCTGAAGAGATGAAGAGCAGCTGCCTCTGAAATGTCTTTTCCAACAACATCAATTTCCAGACGGTTTTGCACATTTAGCAGGATATTCGCTGTGAAAAAAAAATCTTTTTTTGGAACATAAAGAAGAAACAAACTCCGGTGTAATACAAGTGTCACTGCACAACAGCTCTCATGGAACCAGGAATGGACCATATTGTCCAAATATAACCATGTTCAAAATCTAGACCCAGCCAGTAAAGCAAAATGCCAGAAGTAATGAAAATCTGATACTCAAAGGGAAAATGGTGGAAAAGCGCATCACCTCAGGCAGAAGCTGAAGACAGATTCAGAGTTAACATATTTATTCAGATGTGAAACTGTTCTGAAAAAAAATACATATTGCAATCAAAAAGTTGATCCTGTTTCTATCTACTCTGCTGCAGCTAGACCAGATACCGTTTCTCGCACACATTCTTCTTTTTCCTCTGAACTGTGTCAATCTGCCTGATCTAAACTAGAACACTGAAGGTGTCCTTTAAATTGACACTCAAGTATTTGGCTATGGACGTTAAATGAGAAATAATAAACTTTCTGCATTTGACCGTTCTCTAAATATTGATGTTGTGTTGCATTGTGATTACTCGCCCTGGAAACGTTGAAGTTAATGGCACTGACATCGCATAGTCAATCCTCTGAATGATTGAAGATGATGCAGATCGAACTGTTAAAAATAAAGTATGTTTATAACTGTACCGCGATATATTCCTGGGTTTTAGACAGCACTGTCAAGGTAAGAGTTTAAGTCATCCCCAGGAGCTCTGATGAAGGTGACGGAGAGCTGACCTCTTGAACCTGTTCGATCCAGGTGGTGCAGGCATTCACACAGAGCTCCAAGAGTTTTAACTAATGACGTGAAGGGACAACAGATTTATTTCTAGTCAGGATGGCAAATAACTTGAAATACAGCATACAGGAATTAGTTTTTGCATTGCTCAGTCGTGGATATTAACAATGAATACCAAAGTTTTGCCCAGGGTCTGAGGTGCCACGCTCCACGCAAAATCAAGCTGATCCCATCTCCAATGACAGAAGCAAATTACTGCCTATGCTGGAATCTGTACTCAAAACAACCAATGCTGAAGATTGCAACGTGTCAGACAGCACCTATGGACAGATAGCAAGCTAACGTTTCGATTCTAGATAACTGCTCATCAGAGCTCCGATGAAGTCATCTAGACTTGAAAAGTTAGCGTGTTCACTTTCCAGGGAAGCACTAGGACCCGTTGTGATCTCCAGTGTTTGTTGTTTCCAGTCAGCTCAAATGATGATTGCGCATTATTTGAAACAACGAAGACCAAAATGTTAGAATACTCTCTGGTTGAACAATCTGTTCACAGTCCTCATAATTCTCAAAATATAATTGATGCACGAATTTCCAATTCTTATGAGGAGACGTTTGTCGTACTTTTGATGAAGTTGCTTGGTTAAGCGCCCTGACAGAAAGACAGAAAGGAGTTCCACTCTGGAGTATGGAGAACAAAACGATCTCTTCCATTGTCGACTAGACGGTGCAAAGAAACGCTATTGTCTGTTCCTGTTGGGAGTTGAAAATTCCGACCTCATCAGTTACTGATGCCCAACAGCAACACAGACGTCAGCAACTACCAGCATTCTAGTTGGAAAGCATAAAGAGTAAGGGAAGGAGATGGGGGTCAGAGAGATGATCAGAGGAAGTGGAGTGGCATACAGTGGGAGTAGCAGAATAGGAGGATAGTAGGAGTTGATCAATTGAAGGGTCTGTCGCAGCAGCAAGGTGCAATGCAAGGGAACTAAGACTGTAAGGAAAAAGTAATTAGGAGGCGGAATGGCAGATGAATCATTAGTGACAGGGAAAGGTGTGTACTTGAACAAGACCAATTTATCGCTGATCAAACATTCTTGTTCTGGGACATATGGATCTGGGTCCCATTGAAAATTAAGAAAAGATTTCTTATAGGTTTCTTTCATACTTGATACTTGTTCATATTACACATGCCCTGTATTTCTGTATCTACACATGTATACCACATCTATTTTTTCTCACATATTGTGTTGTTTCTTTTCACTTTTCTTACAATTTGAAAAACCGAGAGTGTTTTTCCTCATTGTATGCTTCCAATTCAAAGTAGTCATGAAATTATGATTTGATCCCCTTGCATATGATTCTTCATTCTCAAGCACTCTAGCTCTTTCAAACAATCTTCAAGAATAGGTTTGTGCCCATCCTGCAGATGAAAAGTTCCTTCTGCTATTGACTATTGCAGGGAATGTTATCAACAATATGCTCCAGTTGCACGTAAAATACAAATGTTGCAGGATAAGATACCAAAACCGAGTCCAACATTAATGACTTAAAAGCCTTATGATTAATACAAGCAGTGGGACAGAGTGGAAAAGGAGAATTCATCTCCATGCCCAAAATGTTTCTTATGTTTCTCTCATAAAGAACTCAATTGCATTAGTGTATAAATTCAACAGTGTAAGAAAAACCAGGGACTGAGATAGTCAATTATTCCTCTGTCACTCACATCTGGAGAACAGAAGGAAAATCAAGGTTTGTTATGATATTCATAAATGATGATGATGAAAATACGGAGGATGTGGTGGGCGGAATAATAAACAATATTGTGGGTGTCAAAAAAGAATAGCCTGATGGTTCACAATGAGGAGGAACATTTTCGGTTGCAGCAGGATATAAACGGATTATTCAGATGGCCAGATCAGTGACCAATGAAATATGACACTGATAAACGTGTAATGATGCAATTCAGAAGTAAAAAGACAAGGAAGTACTGAAACTGTGAAGAAGGGTTATACTTGCCGTGTTCTCTTTGGAGTAGATATATTTGAGAGAGGAACCTGGGAGACATGTATAAGAACATGAGCAATATGGATAGCATGAAAAGACAGCAGTTTTCCCCACTCATCCGAAGGGCCAAGAATAAGAGGCCACATCTTTACAGGGAAAGGCAAGAAGATGAGGGGTTTAAAATCTGATTGAAGATTTGTAGCTCGGGTATCCGTTGTTGTGGTTCTGCTCGCCGAGCTGGAAGTTTTTGCTGCAAACGTTTCGTTCCCTGGCTAGGGAACATCATCAGTGCGGTGGGAGCCTCGTGTGAAGCGCTGCTTTGATGTTTCTTCCGGTATTTATATTGGTTTGTTCTTGCCGCTTCCGGGTGTCAGTTTCAGCTGCAGTGATTTGTATCTGGGGTCCAGGTCGATGTGTCTGTTAATGGATGTTCTTGCCGTTTCCGGGTGTCAGTTTCAGCTGTAGTGGTTTGTATATGGTGTCCAGGTCAATGTGTCTATTGATGGAGTTTGGGGATGAATGCCATGCTTCTAGGAATCCTCTGGCTGTTCTCTGTCTGGCTTGTCCTATGATAGTTGTGTTTTCCCAGTCAAATTCATGTTGCTGGTTGTCTGAGTGTATGGCTACTAGAGATAGCTGGTCGTGTCGTTTTGTGGCTAGCTGATGTTCGTGGATGCGGATTGTTAGCTGTCTTCCTGTTTGTCCTATATAGTGTTTTGTGCAGTCCTTGCATGGTATTTTGTAAACTACGTTAGTTTGGCTCATGCTGGGTATTGGGTCCTTTGTTCGAGTGAGTTGTTGTCTGAGCGTGGATGTTGGCTTGTGTGCTGTTATGAGTCCTAAGGGTCGCAGTAGTCTGGCTGTCAGTTCTGAGACACTCCTGACGTATGGTAGAGTGGCTAGTCCTTTTGGTTGTGGCATGTCCTCGTTCCGTGGTCTATCTCTTAGGCATCTGGTGATATCACCAGATGCCTAAGAGATAGACCACGGAACGAGGACATGCCACAACCAAAAGGACTAGCCACTCTACCATACGTCAGGAGTGTCTCAGAACTGACAGCCAGACTACTGCGACTCTTAGGACTCATAACAGCACACAAGCCAACATCCACGCTCAGACAACAACTCACTAGAACAAAGGACCCAATATCCAGCATGAGCCAAACTAACGTAGTTTACAAAATACCATGCAAGGACTGCACAAAACACTATATAGGACAAACAGGAAGACCGCTAACAATCCGCATCCACGAACATCAGCTAGCCACAAAACGACACGACCAGCTATCTCTAGTAGCCATACACTCAGACAACCAGCAACATGAATTTGACTGGGAAAACACCACTATCATAGGACAAGCCAGACAGAGAACAGCCAGAGAATTCCTAGAAGCATGGCATTCATCCCCAAACTCCATTAATAGACACATTGACCTGGACACCATATACAAACCACTACAGCTGAAACTGACACCCGGAAACGGCAAGAACATCCATCAACAGACACATCGACCTGGACCCCAGATACAAATCACTGCAGCTGAAACTGACACCCGGAAGCGGCAAGAACAAACCAATATAAATACCGGACGAAACATCAAAGCAGCGCTTCACACGAGGCTCCCACCGCACTGATGATGTTCCCTAGCCAGGGAACGAAACGTTTGCAGCAAAAACTTCCAGCTCGGCGAGCAGAACCACAACAAGATGAGGGGTAATTTGTGGAATTGTGTTCAGCACTGAGAGGATGATATGTGTCTACATTGCACGACTGAGGAGGGTAGTTGAGGAAGGTAACATCACAAACGTTAAAGAACACTTCGATTAACACTTAGCACTGCAGACTCGATGGGCCTCTTCTTCATTGTATAATTCTCTGTGGTCGGATTCACGAAACCTCTGATATATTGTGAAACACGAGCCAATGGTACTTATTTGACTACTCTATTGACTGTGCTCCTTTAGAGTATACCTTACAGGATAATTCACATGCTTAGTGTAAGAATCGTCCAAAACCAGCACGACATTATTCTAGTTGTTTGCCAGTTAACGGTTAAAATAACATGCATGCATATTTTCCTTCACATCTCGCTGTAATGGTATTATTTTACTCACGAATAATGAACTCCTTCTTTCCAGGCACTCAATCTGAGAATGGATTTGTTTTCCTGCCCATTATTAAACCTCCAACCCAATGTCAATGACCCTGTTGAATGTTTGAATGATCAAGTTCCTGTACAGTGAAGGTATGTTTCCAAAGAGAAAGTTTGTGCCAGGCTTGTTAATGCTCGCTAGCTGACAGATCACATTGAGAAGGGAAGCAAACATCAGCAACTGAACTGAAAGCCAACCTATACCATGCCCTGTCTCTACTGTGAAATGTGTGGACAACCCAAAGGTCTGTCTTCCTGTTACTCCTTCAAAAGTGATTCACCTTACACTTCTCCGTATTAAAGTACATTAGCCGCCTCCCAGCACAGCTCTGCAGCCTGTCTATGTCTATTTGTAACTCATAAATATCCTTCAGCACTGTCCACAACTCTACTGACCTTAGCATCATCCGCAAATTTGCTAACATATCCTTCAACGCCATTATACAGGTAATCTCTAATGAATGACCATCATCAGTGCACGCAAAACAGATCCTTGTGGTGCACCAGTTATAGCTGAACTCCAGGATGAATAATTTCCAACAACCAACACCCTTGGCCTTGTATCAGCTAGCCAATTTGATATCCAAACAGCTAAATCAACGTAAATCCCATGCCTCTGTGTTGTGTGTGATAGCTAAGAATGAAAAACTTAGAAATGCTTTACTGAAATTCAACTCAATCATCTAATTATGCATCCCCCCATAATATTCGCTTCCATTCGCCCAAGTGCTATATCTGGTCGCCTCTTGAATACATTTAATGTTTTGGTATCAACCACTTCCTGTGCTAATGAATGCGGCAGTCTCACCACTCTTTGGGTGGAGAAATGCCTCATAATTTCCGTCCGCCGAATACTCAGACTGTGACCCATCATTCTGGACACACCCACCATCGGGATCATCCTCCCTGCATCCAACCTGTCCGGTCCTGTTAGAAGTTCGTAAGTGTCTATGAGGTATCCTCTCATTAGTCTGATCTCCAACGAAACACGTCGAACCTAATCAATCCCTCCTCAGCTGTCAGTAATGCCATCCCCGGAAACAGCCCGATAATTTTCCCTGCATTCCCTCAAGAGCAGAGCATCCTTCCTCTGAAAACGAGACCAGAACTGCACACAATATTCCAGGTATGGCTTCATTGAAGCCCTGCACAGCTGCAACAATGCATCGCTACTACTGTACTCGAAACCTCACGGAATGAAGATGAATATGCCATTTGCATTCATTACCTCCTGCTGCATCTGCACTTGTCCCTTCAGCGACTGTTGCACAAGGAAGCCCATGCCCCACTGCACACTCTCCCCTTCCAACTTATACCCATACCTGCAGTAATCGTCCTTCTGATTTTTCTTTCCAAGGTGAATACCCTCTCATTTATCGGAATTACACTGCATCTGTCGTTGACTTGCCCACTCAACAATCTTTAGAGGTCCTGCTGAAGGATCTCTGCATCATCATCAAAGTCCACCCTCCCATCCAACTTGGTATCATCTGCGGAAATTCAGACGTTACATGTCTTTCCCTCATCCAAATCATTAATCTAGATTGTGAAGAGCTTCCTATAAAGTGGAACGGCCCTAACTATGTTAAAATTCTGTGGCATCTTCCCGGTGGCTAAATTGCACTTAAACATTAGGGTGAGTGCCTTTCGTACTTTGCCTCCCACAGGAACCTGAGGTACAACGCCTCAGATGTGGGGATATATCTAATTATTTCCCGGCGAAAACCACCAATCTGTCCTCGCGTAAGAGCGTCGCAGTCCATCTTCTTCAATTCTTAACGTGCATCCTGCTTCTTCCAAGTGAATTAAATGTAAAACGTTCATGTAACAATTTATCAATGTTCTCCAGGTTCACACGCAGACTGCCTCCTGGGTTTCACAGGGTCCCTAAATGTTCTCAGCTTATCCTGTTCCACTCGATGTCCGTGTAGAATGGTTTGGAATTCTCCCTAATCTTGCCTGCCACCACTTCTCCATGCACTTGTGTTCGTCTTTCCCACAGTGTGAATTTTCTACGTTTCACTGCAATCATCCCTCATTCGTTGAAGCAGAAAAGAACACAGGTCGAGTTTCTTCATCAGATGTTCTTTAGATCTAAGGGATTAATTTGGTGAATGCCCCTTGCAGTTCCCCTGTGGTCAGCGTATTACTTCTTAACCTCAGGCACCAAAACCGTTTGCAATGCTCCATGTACAGTCTCACCAACACTCTATGCAACTAATTGAGGACATTTATATTTCTGCATTCCGATTCCCTTTAAATGTAGGTAAAGCGAACGTTTACTTTTATTTTATATACTTCATTACTGTGTGATTTTTTAAAAAAAAATCCTGCACATGCAACTATACCACAGCCAGTGGTTCCCCTCCCTCTATCTGCAAGAAGCATTTTTAAACAGTTTCAAAAAGAGATTGCCATTTAGGACGAATCTTCCGTCGATGAATGACCCTTCTCCTTTCAGGTTTGCTGTTACTTTTAAAATATCCTTATTCACGTCCTTCATATAGGTTCTAACCGATCCCCTATTGCGGAAGACAAGTTAACTGTTCTCTACTTTGCCAACGTCGCTCTTCTTCCTTTTCTCTGTTGATAAGCTTCCGGTTCACCAGGGGTGGCCCTTACGTTTGCAGAATGTATAGAAAAGTAACACAATGCAATTAACATTCCCATCTCCACTTCCTCCGAAATGCTATTACGAAACTCATCTGCTGCAGTAAACTTACCAATGCGCAATTCAACTATGTTTCCAAATAATACCTTAGAACATAGAACATAGAACAGTACAGCACAGAACAGGCCCTTCAGCCCACGGTTGTGCCGACCATTGATCCTCACGTATGCACCCTCAAATTTCTGTGACCATATGCATGGCCAGGAATTTCTTTGATGTCCCCAATGACCTTGCTTCCACAATTGCTGCTGGCAATGCATTCCATGCTCTCACAACTCTCTGCGAAAAGGACCCGCCTCTGACATCACCTTCACACTTTCCTCTAACCAGCTTAAAAGTATGACCCCTCGTGTTTGGCATTTCTACCCTGGGAAATAGTCTCTGGCTATCCACTCTATCTATGCCTCTCAGTATCTTGCGTACTTCAATTAGGTCCCACTCTCCTCCTCCTTTTCTCCAATGAAAAAAGTCCGATCTTGTTCTTGATATGAATACCTATGGTCTTTAAGTAGACAAATTCCATGGTTCTTTGCTTCCCTAATGTGTGAGAACAGACTATTTGGCCCAAAAAGTCACACTGACCCACAAAAGGAGTAACCCATTCAGACCATTTCATTCTAACTAATGCAACTAACACTGTGGGCAATTTAGCATGGCCAATTCGCCTGACCTGCACATCCTTGAACTATGGGAGGGAGCAACCGGACATTGTACGATATGTATTTATGTATGAGATTTTAAAATAAATTCTACTGAATTTTCTCTTTTAATATTTCTTGTGCACTTTGCTTTCCAAAATCTCCATCTTATTTATTCATCCCTGATCGTACTGAGCCCCATCTCTATGTTTACTCCAACTTTCAAGTGACATTCAAGCTTTATGATTCCTTCACTCACGATGGTCGTTAGATTTTCCCTGCCTGTTGATCATATTAACCTTTACTTTCTGACCTGCTGCTTTGGTCCACAAACACTTTATCTTTTTTTTAAATCCACCAGCAAACCTCCGGTTAAGATGGACGCCTCTCCTTTTTGTGCAGGTCCCAGCTGCCCCAGAAAAGATCCCAAACGATCCAAAAATCTGAATGGAACGCCACACACTAGCTCTTTCCTTCCATATTATCTTTTGTTATTCCTTGCTTCACTTTCACAGATTAATCCCGAGATAACAACCCGAGAGATCCTGCTTTTCAATTTATACCAAGCTCCCCGAACTGTCCTTGCAGGACCTCGTCACTCTTTCTGCCGATGTCATTGGTATCAATGTGCATCACGACCGCTGGCTGTTCATCCTCCCACTTCCATATGCCCTGAGCACGCTCGGAGGCTGCCTTGACCCAGGTATCAATGACCCATCTTCTGAAGAAGTAATTATTCTGCTTTTGTAACACGGAAACTACCAGATCTGCTGAACGTTTGCAGCAATTTCTGGTTTTGTCAGCAACGATCATTGCTTATTGACAAAAATCTATGCAACTGAGATATGAAAGCTCCTGACCTGAGTCAGGCAGAGGGTAGTGTATGTGTGGAATCAGCTATCAGAGGAAGTGTTGGGGGCTGCAACAGTGACATTTAAAATAAATTTGGATGGGTATATGAATGAAAAAAGTTTGGAAGAATGTAGGCCAAGTGCGAGCAAATGCAACAACGTTATGTCAGGATACATTGTCGGCCTGGACGAGTTATACCAAATGTATTGTACATTTCTATGACTCTACCTAAATAGTTCATGATGAACGGCTCCTGCCTGGAACGTCGATTCTCCTGCTCCTGGGATGCTGCATGACCTGCTGTACTTTTCCAGCACCACACACTCTCGACACTAAATACTTGGGCGTTAAATGGCCATACTAAATGTCAAATTGTTTCTTTTTCATTTTGTGCATGAACATCATCGGGCACGTTACATGAACTAAAAGATTTTTGCAACTTTTTAGACATCAAACCTTTTGGAAAATATTTTCTCAGCTGCAGCAGAGTATAATTAATTCCTGGGCGGTGGGGATCACCAGTGGAGAGCTGTCTTCGCGGGAGTCCTCCCCCTTTCTCTTGGCGATCTAGCATGGAGGGTGCTGCATGCAGCTGATCCCAGCAACCACAGATTGCTGTGCTTCACGGACTCCCAGCCCACCTGCTTGTTCTGAGGTGCTGTGGAGTCTGTGGACCATGTGTATATTGGGTGTGGGCGTTTGCACTCCCTTTTTGATTTTCTCTAAAATCTCCTCTGCATTTTGTTGCACTTAAATACCACGCTGCTGATCTTCAGGCAGCTGATACGGAAGAGCGAGGGCAGGTCTGAAGTCCTCCTCGTGGGTCTGCTCCTGTGCCTGGCCAATCTGGCCATAAACAGGTTCAGGCAGCGGGCCGTGGAGGGGGTCGTTAGGATCGACTGCCTGCCCCTCTTCCGCGGTTGTGTTAGAGCCCGGGTGCCTCTGGAAAATGAGCACGTAGTATCCACTGACACCCTGGAATTGTTCAGGGAGAGGTGGGCGCCGCAGGGAGTGGAGTGCATTATTTACCCCTCCAACTCTATTTTGATTTAATCCCTGCCCCCCCTTCACAGTTTGATCACGCAGCATTGCCCTTTGACGCGAAGGGCACTGCTTGTCATTGTCCACTCGGGGGTTTCTTATCTTCCTGGTGTTGGGAACTCAATAAAGATTCTTGCACCTTGGGTCTTTCACTGTGTCTCACACCTGCACACACACACACATGGGCGCTGGGCAGAACAAAATATACCCTGCGAATTTAACAATTCACTCTTTTTTCATTTCAGTCCAATTACAGAGGATTGTTCATTAGACAGAAACACAGAAACAATGTATTATTTTGTCAAAGAATACCAGTAATGTTATAAATGCTGAAAATGATAACTGGAATGAAGGATTTAAATGAAAAAAGGATGAGAGAAAATAGGTGTATTCTTTTCTGCTCTAGAAGGAATAAGATGTGAACTGATTGAGGTGCTCAAAGTTATGTAAAGGATTACAGGGCAAAAGGCTATTCTGTGTCTATTAGTTGGCATTCCGGTAACTAGCAATCTTAATTTCGAATTGTCAGCACGAGAACTGCAAGTGAGATGATGAGAAACATCAAACAGGGAATTGTTAGAACTTCGAATGCCCTCCCTGGAATGTTATGGATGTGGTTTCAAAAGAGAACGGGATATATAATTGAAGGTGATGAATTTCATGGGCTATGGGAAACTTTAAGCTATGGAAATTGGGCTGGCAAATTCATTGAGCTGGTTCGGTGCTTCAGTGGCCGATGCATACAGTTGGACCAAATGCCTCCTTCTGTTTTTTAAAGTTCTGTATTGCATCACGCACAGTTTCAGTAAAATCAGCACACGATTGCATCCCATTGTAAGTGCTGGCAAATATCTGATCATATCTCGGGCAACATTGCCATTGAAAAACCAAATATTACAAATTCAGATTCATTAGCAAGTGTATCATTACTCACTGCATGAATATTTTAAAGTTTGCATTCCGAATGACCAAAACAAATCGTTCGATATTGTTGGTACAAAAACCCTTTGAAAAGTCTGTCTATTCACTCAAATTAGCATATTCATCGTTGTTTGTTTTCTGCTGATCGCATTGTACATTGTAAACAATATAGGTTTTCAAACATGCTCGATTTTAAATTGTTTACAAATAACTAAAGCTTGTACCGTTCCGTTAAAACATAAAGTTGATTAATTCTACGGAAATTTATAAGAATGCTTACTAGATTTGCTTGTTTAAACGTTTACTCACTGGGGATATACATTCATTCAAAGGCCAAGCACTTTGGAAATGTAAATGGCAAGGTATCCATTTGTATTCTGATATTGAATTTGTAATTCTGATCACCACAATAATCAGACAAGATGTTCTTTGCTCGTTTGAAAATAAATATATGTTCTTTTTGTCCTGTATCTTAAAGTGTTGACGTGAATTTTCGTTTTAGTTCCATGAATATATTAGCAACGTAATTTGTCTCAGACGAATTGAGTAGTGAAAGTTCACATCGTCATATATCTCAATTCACAAAACAGAATAAATATCTGATTATTAATCAAAAACCAACATGAAATAGACACATAAGAAATAAGTTCTGAGGAAGGGTCACCGGACACGAAACGGTAACTCTGACTTATTTTAAAAGGGTTGCCAGACCTGTTGAGATTTCCCAGAACCTA
Organism: Hemiscyllium ocellatum; assembly: GCF_020745735.1. Classification (NCBI taxonomy): domain Eukaryota; kingdom Metazoa; phylum Chordata; class Chondrichthyes; order Orectolobiformes; family Hemiscylliidae; genus Hemiscyllium; species Hemiscyllium ocellatum. The sequence goes on from NW_026869341.1 coordinate 2,773,507, forward strand.
ACATCTGCTTGTGATACTGACTGATATATTGGCCTGCTCCTAAATCTGTCCAGAGAGTATCCAACCTGGGTTAGCGCAGTTACTCAAATATTTCTTCACGACAAATCAATTCGAAAGCATTTTGTGCAGGAGCAAATCTCGTCAACAGACTATCACTGCTCCCAGTGTAGGTCCAAATGCTGTCCAATTTACATACCAATGTCTGAGCAGTAAATAGGGCTTGCATTTTTATCTACAGTAACAACCTGACCTAGGGAGCAGATGTAGAGAGAAAAGAAGGCCAGAATCACACCGCACAAGTCATTTGTGTTGATGACAGCTGGACAGACCAAGGGAAAAGATGGTAACAATTTGACAATCTGCTGTAGTGCTTTGCATCTCACAGTGATCCCTCCAAAACCAGTTTACTTCACCTTCGTGTTGGCCAGTGTCACAATAAAATTATGTATCTGCGTGGATTACCAGAGATTAAAACATGGATCCCCCAAGATGCTTTTGAATGAGTTTGGATAGAAATCAGTCCTGCAGAGAGCATCTGAAGAAAACAGCAGCAAATGACAAGCCGGGTAATCACGTTAACAAATAAGCTTGGTAGATTCTGTCTGGACTGAAAATGTGTTACTGGAAAATCGCAGCAGGTGAGGCAACATCCAAGGAGCAGGAGAATCGACGTTTCGGGCGTGAGCCCTTCTCCAGCATCTGCCGTCCTCATTTTCTTCGAGAAGATTTTAACCGACTGCGAATCCTCTGACAAGGATGCCTTACGTGAAGAAGCTCTCTTCATCCCTCTTCAAGGATTCCCTCTCTCACTGCACACACCAGGTCATCTCCTCTGCCCAGAATCTCTTCAGCCACGTTCTCAAACAGACTCGTTACCACAGCCACATCTCCTTCCTCCAGCATCTACTGTCCTCACTTTCTCCTACAAGATTATGTCTGCTGTAAGTTGCCACACACAGACATATTGTACTGGCACTCAATTCAATGTGCTAATGCATACGTTAACTGGAATTCATGGCCGAGTATCCCTCCCCAGCTTTCTTACCTCACATGCCTCACTCTCTCACACATTCTCCAATTGATGAGAATTCACAAACTGCGTGAAATATCTGTGCTTAACCTCAACTTGTCCACTCCACAATGCCCTCTTCATCCCACTGACTTCAAGGCTATATGTGGTGTTGGATTTCTGAGTGAGTAAGGTTCCTAATATCCTGTGAATTATGGAATGGTAAACATAGAAATGTACTAACCATTTCCTTGTGAAAAATTCCATCTGGTGAGAGACAGGCTTGCACTACCAAAGAGAGAGTGCGTATTGCTCACAAAGACTCAGCATAAGTCAGTGCACTCTACAGTCCTTCAGCATCGCTGGGAGCATGCGCATTTTGGGAGAAGTACAAACAATGTTGCCCATTACTGAGGGATAAAGTGAGGACTGCAGATGCTGGAGATCAGAGCTGAAAATATGTTGCTGGAAAAGCGCAACAGGTCAGGCAGCATCCATGGTGCAGGAGAATCGACGTTTCGGGCATGAGCCTTTCTTCAGTAATGAGGAAAGTGTGTCCAGCAGGCTAAGATATATTGAGGGATGTCCCTTCTGGACACTGAATGGGGAATTAATTACCAAAAAAAACATGGCATGTGGACGTGCTCGCTCAGTTGTGGAAAAGTATACTTGAAGCAGCTGTTTTTTTAATAAAAGAAATGTTGATTCAAGACATTCAAGTGGCAGTTTTCATTCATAGATTGTGCAGCCTGATAACAAATGCAGTCATAGATTCATAGAGATGTACAGCATGGAAACAGACCCTTCGCTCCAACCAGATCATGCCGACAAGATGTCCTAACCAAATTTCGTCACATCTGCCAGCACCCGGCCCATATCCCTCCAAATCCTTCCTATTCATATACCCATCCAGATGCATTTTAAATGTTGCAATTGTACCAGCCTCCACGACATCCTCTGGCAGCTTATTCCATACACGTACCGCCTCTGTGTGAAAAAGTTGCCCCTTAGGTCTCCTTTATATCTTTCCCCACTCACCCTAAATCTATGGCCTCTAGTTCTGATCTCCCCGACCTCACGGAAAAGAATTTGTGTATGTATCCTATCCATGCCCCCTCATAATTTTGTAAACGTCTATAAGGTCACCCCTCAGCCTCCGATGCTCCAGGAAAAAAGGTCCCAGCCTGTTCAGCCTCTCCCTATTGCTCAAATACTCCAATGTTCGCAACATCCTTGTAAATCTTATCTGAATCCTTTCAAGTTTCACAACATCTTTCCGATAGGAAGGAGACTAGAATTGTGCAGAATGTTCCAGCTGTGGCCTAACCAAAGTCCTGTACAGCCGCAACATGACCTCCCAACTCCTCTGCTCATTACCCTGACAAACAAAAGAAAGCATACTGCACGCCTTCTTCACTATCCTATCTACTGGGACTCCACTTTGAAGGAACCATGAACCTGCTCTCCAAAGTCTCTTTGTGCAGCAACACTTCAACTCCGCAGTACAGACTGTTCCTCGCGTCATATTTCAGGCTAGATGCCCTTCACCTTAATGCTGGAAGTTTTATAGGTCAGGCAGATGTGATAAGGGATTGGATTAACATCTGAATTGGTGACTTTTTTAACCAACAGAGACGTAGTTGGAGGAGGTCTTAATTGGAAATTCAATATTCTGTGGTATAGGAACGACGGGCAGGATATTACATTATTTTATTGATTAAGGAATTATTTACTGCAGTAAGAAGGGTAGATATCTTGGAAGGGTCTTCAACTGAGGTTCCTTGGGCATATTGGAATGAAAAAAGAATACAGAAACGTTTCTTGGGAGATATCACAGACTTCCAGTGAGTAGAACGTACAGGACTGGATGTGCAACCAATCATTGTAGTAGACAAAACAATAAGAAGATAATTCTATTCAAGATATTCCATTCCCAACATGTATTGGGACATTCGTGCGATCTGAATAAGGGCGAATGTGTTGAAGTTTATTACTGAGAGCTTCTTATATCAGCAAGGAAAATAAAGCAAGCGACATTGCAGTTCTGGGCATCAGTGTGAAGAAAGAAGCCAGTCAGGTGTTCCACGCAGGATGGGGAGAGCATTTTAGGACCAGTGAAGATAATGGCATACGTTTATGGCGGCATGGTGGCACAGTGATTAACACTACTGCCTCGCACCGCCAGAGGCTCTGGCTCCATTCCCAACTCAGGCAACTGTCTGTGTGGGTTTGCTCCGGTTTCCTACCACAGACCAAAAATGCACAATTAGGTAAATAGGCCATGCTAAATTGCCCAGAGTGATAGGTGTTGGGGAATGGGTCTGGGTGGGTTGCTTTTCAGAGGGTCGGTGTGGACTTGTTGGGGCGAAGAGCCTGTTTCCACACTGTAAGTAATCTAATGTAAAATATATGTGAAGATTGTTCACGAAAAGACAAAAGTGGTCTTCAAGAAATGGTGTTTGGATTGGGGAGTCAAAGTTTATTTTAAAAAAGGACAGGATCGGGCCAAACTAGTTTGGGAACAGTTACTTGTACCAAAAGATGTAGAACGGCATGGTTGGGGGAGGGGGGGGGGGTGTCTAATGCTCAAAATAAAATGATAACAGCTTGATCCCAAAGTAAGATCAAATTTCTGAAAATAAGCCCTGAGAACCTCTGACGTCTACAAATAATCAGAACAGAATAAAAACAAAGATTAAAGTAGACATAAAGAGTGCAGACCAATGGAGCTCCCTGAAGAGTGTAGAAAATGTGGTGCTGAATTTACAGAAGTCAGCTGAAGAGCAGCAAGGGGGCGTGTTAAATCGTGAGAATCCCAAGAGATTCTTTTGGTCTGTCATGAAGAAGAGGATGACAAGGGAAAGAATGAGAACTGTTAGGGATTATGGAGGCAACCTGTGCACGGAGTCAAAGAGCATGTAAATCATGTAATTCATATGGGCATTGAGAAGTAGTTCCTGGATTCGGTTAAAGTGAGAGTGTGACCTTCGTGCTGATTGGTAGAGAGAGTGAGGAAGAATAGGAAGTTTCGCCAGAGTGAACAATGGACAAATCCCCAGGTCTGGATGTATTGTACCTTAAACTGATATGGAAGAAGAGGGAGGAAATTGCAGGCTCTGAACTTTTTTCCTATTGTGCTTTTGGCGCTATTGGACAGGATGCCATCCATTATAGATTAAGTAAAGTTTACAAAAAAAACTAAAATCTCCCACGCCCCACATCACTGAGAGGGAAACAATCATAGAAGATGTTGAAACCTATTGAGCCAATAATCTTCGATAAAGACAGACATTTTTAATCAGTCAGTGAATCAAAGATTACAGGGAAAATGCAGGAAAGCGAAGTTGAGGATTATCAGGATAAACACAACTGAACTGAAATGGAGAGCATTATCGGTGAGCTGGTGTGCATATTGTTATTCTTATGCCTTATGGTATCAAATCTCCGACTATCACCATGCTCGTATGAACAACAGTCTCACTCATTGGAGTGAGACACAGTTCGGAATGCAATTGTCTGATTCAAGCAGTTTATAGTTGCTACACCAATAGCCAGAAGCATGAATTCAATTGTTGGACAATGAAATGCCCGACATGCAACAGGAGCAGACTCGCCAGCTTTATGGGTATTTCAATGTTCAATAGAAAAAAAACATATGGATGAAAATGGAATAGTGTAAGTTAGATGTACTTCAGATTTGTTCCACAAGTCGGTGCAACATCGAGGGCCGAAGGGTCTGTACTGTGCTGTCATGTTCTCTGCAGGTGTTTACAGTGATAGTGTGGACTGGAATATCTGAATAAGGTTCCAAAGAAAAAGAAGGCTGTTGGGACAGAAGGAGGTTGCAGAGATACGGAGGAATGTAAGTGCTGGATAAGAATATAGAAATGGGGAGTTGTGCGTGGGCGGGAGGAGCATACATAGACATGGAGAGATGTACATACTAGAGGATATCACAGTGTCACAGTGTTAGTGGAGGAGTGTAGGGACTGGGCGATGTTACAGAGACAACGAGTGGGTTTAAGGGATTTGGCAGAGGACATTTTGAGGGGGCGTAGTGAGTGATAGGAGGTTACAGAGGTAGTGAGGGATGTAAGGAGTAGGAGAAGCTTATACAGTAAGTGAGGGGATGTCGAAGTTGGAGGAGGTTACAGAGCTCCTGAGGGCTTGTAATGGTATGGGGCTAGTTACAGAGACAGTAAGGGGGTGCAGGGTAATGGTGGTGGTTACAGACAGAGTGATGGAGTTAAGAAAATGACAGATGTAGGGGATGGAGGTGGTAGTGGAGATAGGGAGTGGATATAGGGGTTTGGAGATGGTTATAGAGATAGTGAGAGGATGTAAGGAGCAGGAGTAGGTTTCAGAGATAGTGAGGGCGTGTAGGCGGATGGAAGTGATGTCTGAGGTAGTGGGAGGTTGGAGGTGTTTGGAGGTTACAGAGATAATGAGGACACGTAAAGGGTTGGAGGCAGTGATGAAGTGTAGTGGGGAGGGGAAGGTGACAGAGACAGTGTAGATGTATAGCGGTTAGGATGAGGTTACGGAGAAGTGAAAGGGTGTCAGGCGTTTGAGGACGTTACACAGCTGATGACGAAGTGTAGGGGTTTTGTGGCGGTTACAGAGATAGTGACCGTGTCTAGTTGGTTCGAGGAGATTACAGCGATAGTGAGGGTGTATAGGGGTTTGGAGGAGGTTCAGGAGTTAGTGGGGGGAGTATGGGATAGAGGAGATTGCAGAGATAGTGAGAGGTGCAGGGGGTTGTGTTGGTTGCAGAGATCGTGATAGGGTAGACGGGGTATGAGTAAGTTACACAGATAACGGAGAAGTAGGGGATGGGGGAGTTTACAGAGATATTGAGGGTTTGCAAGGTGTTGGAGGAGGTCGCAGCGATAGTGATGAGGTGTAGTGAATAATAGGTTGTTACTGAGAGAGTGAGGAGGTCAATGGAGTAGGAGGAGGTTACAGAGATATTCAGGTAGTGTAGCAGGCTGGAGGACGGGGTGTAGTGGGGAGGATGGGGTTACAGATTTAGTGAGGGTGGATAGGGGTAAGAGGAGATTGCAGAGATAATAAGTGTGTTGAGGGCATACTAGGAGTTTGTTGAGAAAGTGAGGGGTGCAGGGCCCTGAACGTGGTTACAGACATAGCGAATGATTTTAGGGGGTTGGAGGAGGTTACACAGCTAATGAGGGAGTGTAGGGTGTTAGGGCAGGTTACAACAATAGTGAGGGAGTGTAGCCGGAGTAAGAGGTTACAGAGGTACTGCGAGTTTGTTGTGGATAGTGGAGGTAACAGAGATATTGAGGGCGTGTAGGGGGCTGGAGGAGGTTACAGATATAGTTAGGGCGTGTCGAGGATAGGAGGAAGTTACTGAGATAGAGAGGATATTTCGGGGTTAATTTGAAATTACAGAGATCGTGAGGGTATGCATGGGTCGAAGGAGGATGCAGAAATAGTGGGTGGGTTGAGAGGGAAAGAGGAGGTAACTGAGACACTGAGGGTGCGTCTGATGATGGAGCTGTTTAAAGAGATAGCGAGGTGATGTAGGTGGTTGAAGGAGATTACAGAGCTGATGAGGAGTGTAGGGGATTTGAGGAGGTTATGACGATAGTAAAGGGTTATCGGGGGGTTGGAGGAGTTGTCAGAGATAGTGAGGGGGTTGGAGGAAATTACAGAGATAATGAGCGGGTTTAGGGGGTTGGAGGAGGTTACCCAGATAGCGTGGATGTATAAGGGATAGGAGGAGTTTACAGAGATAGTGAGGTGATGGAGCGGGTTTGGAGGAGTATACAGCGATATTGCGGTTGCAGGGGATTGGAGGAGTCTCCAAAGCTCGTGAGGGCGTGTAGGAGGTTGAATGAGGTTTCAAAGGTAGTGAGGGGGTGTATCGGAGGTGAATATTCCAGATAGAGTGTGGGTGTGTTCGGGGAAGGAAGAGGTTAGAGACAGAATGAGGAGTTGGGGGCTGCAGGAAGTTACAGAGGTGGTTAGGGCGTCTAGTGTGGAGGAGGAGGTTACAGAGATAGTTAGGATGTGTTGAGCGTAGGAAGTTGTGACAGAGATTATGAAGGGATGTAGGGGTATGGAGGAGGTTACAGAAATAAGGACAGGATATGGCGATGGGGGAATTTACAAAGATAGTGAGAGGAAGTAAAGGTTAGGAGAAAGTGACAGAGATAGTGAGGGGATGTAGAGGGTCAGAGAAGTTTACAGAGTTATTGGGGGGGTAGGGGGTTTGGAGGATGTTACAGAGATAGCGAGATAGTGAAGAGGGTAGCCGGACATTACAAAGATACTGAGTGGGTGTCGAGGGTAGAAGCAGGTTACAGAGACCATGAGGGTATGTAAGCGGCAGGGGGAGGTTGTGGATATAGTGAGTGGGTGTAGTGGAAGGGGCAGTTACGGAGACCACGAGGGGGTGTACTGGATAGGAGGAGGTTAACTGAGTAGGTGTCGGGAGTAGGAGGGTACAGAGCTACTGAGGGAACGTACGGGGCTTGGAGAATCTTATAGGAATAGAGAGGGGGTTTAGGGGTTTCAAGGATGTCACACGGATAGTGAGGGGTGTAGTTGAGGCGGAGGTTACACAGATGGCGGGGGTGGGTCGGGGATAGAAGGAGGTTACAAAAATAGTGAGAGGGTATGGTGGCTGGAGGAGGTTTCATAGAAAGTGAAGGGGTATATTCGGTTTGCAGAAGGTTACACAGACAATGATGGTCTGTAGGTAAGAGGAGGATATTAGAGATATTGAGGCGGTGTAGGGTGCTGGAGGAGGTTACAGAGTTAGTGAGGGGCTGTAGCGGGAAGCGGAGATTACAAAGATAGTGAGGGTGTCTATGGTGTTGGAGGTGATTACAGAAATAATGAGGCGGTGTAGGGATTTGAGGAGGTTACAGAGATAGAGTTGGGCTGTAAGAGGTTTAGAGGAGGGTACAAAGCTAGTGAGGGCATTTAGAGTGTTGGAGGAGTTTACCGTGATACTGAGGGGTTTAGTGAATTGGAGAAGGTTACCGAGAGATTGAGGGGATGCAGTGATGGCTGGTGGTTACATGAATCGTGAGGGTGTGTGTGGGCATCAGAGGTTACAGGGATAATGTGGAAGTGTCTGGGATGAGGATGTAACAGAGATTGTGACGGTGTGTCTGGTGCAGGTAGATTTTACAGAGATAGTGATGGAGTGTAGGGGTTTGGGGAGGTTACAGCGATAGTGAGGGGTATAGATAGTAGGAGGAGGTTACACATATTGTGAGGGACTGCAGTGAGTCTAGGAGGTTACGAGGATAGTGAGGGTGTGTCAGGATTGGAGGAGGATGCAGAGCTAGTGAGGTGATGTTGGGGTTGAAGGAGGTTACAGTGATCGTGAAAGGGCGTAGTGAGTTGGAGAAGGATCCAGAGCTAGTGAGAGTTTGAAGATGGTAAGAGGAGGTTGCACAGATAATGATGGGGTGTAGTGAGTTGGAGAAGGTAACTGAGATATTCAGGAGGTGATGAGGGTTGGAGGTCATTACAGAGATATTTACGGATTGTGAAGTGCGTGCAGTATTTACTGCTATAGTGAGGGGCTGCAGTGGGTTGGACGAGTGTAAGGAAATAGAGAGTGTCTGCAGGGATTTGGAGGAGGTTATAGAGGTAGTGAAGCAGTGTAGGAGGTTGTTGGAGGTTCCCGATACTCCCTCACTTTGTCCAGACCGTTAATGTGTAGCTTGTACAGTTGTGTTCCTAACACTCACCCCTGTGAACCGTTACTTGTTACCAACTGACTGCGTTATGCCCACGCTCTGTCTTCTGACAATGGGAAGTATGTTATTATGAAAGCGAAATTTTTGGATTTGTTTTCTTGTCTGGCGGTAGACAGCACTATAGATACAAGGGAGCAAAGGTTTATTGGGATTTGCTGAAACCTTTCAACAAGGTCCCATGAAGAACTGGCGCACATGCCATTGGTGGGAATGTACTGGTGTGGATTGAGAATTCCTTAACAGGCAGAAAACTAATTTGGAAAAAAATGATTCGTGCTTGACCCCATCTATTCACGAATGGATTCGATATATTAAATTGATGGAAAAAGTCTAATGTTTCCATGTTTGTCAGTGACACAAAATAAGAAGTGAATGTCAGTTCTATGGAGGAAACGTGTTGAAACAACAGTCCGTGAGTTTCCTCCTTTTAAGATTCATTCATGGACTTCGCAATCACTGTCTCAGCTATCATGTTTTTCCACCCTCTAATTGCCTGCAGAAGATAGTGGTAAGCTGCCATCCTGACCAACTGCAATCCGTTGGGTTTAGGGGCAGATTCAGTGCTGCGAAGATGGAGTGTTGATTGGAGAGGACCTTGAAAATGCCGCTGTTCCCGTGCAAATGTAACTCCTGTCTTTCGATGTTGTAGTTGGTCTGGGTTTGTGAAGTGCTGTTGCAAGAGGCTTCCTAACTGACCTCAGTGTGGTCGTTGTTATTTAACTGCATCGAGACAATGCAGCTCTCCCTATCATATGTACATCCTCTTTTACCTACAGCTCTTATATTACCTCACAATGTCTCAACTCATCCACTCCCATCTGCAATGTTGACCTCTCAAATTTATTATTGTTTATACTTCGATCATCTATAAACTCTTCCTTTCTAAATTTGTAGCCCTCAGTATTTGTTACCCTGCAGATCACTTTAACCAATTACAGCACATGGTCCCCTCCTTAAATCTCTAAGAAATTGCAGTGATTAGATGTGTTACATTGACAGTTTTCACACTGCTTACCGATCTCAGATCTTGCAGCTGCTTCAAACCCATATTTGAAATGATCCCATTCTCAGTATCTAATCATGCCCTGAGGGCCCTGAAACATCACCAATGCTCCAAAAGTCTATATCCTCCCCTCCCCACGAGTTATCACAAGTCTTCTAACTATGTAACATCGAGTGCATGGAATACTCCTCACTGTCATTTTACATTTGTTGACGTCTTCACATCTCTGTGAGTAGCACATAAAAGGTCATTTAGACTCTGCGAAGCTCCGTTACCAACAAACCATTATCTCTCTATGGTATTGGAGGTGAATACAGAAATAATGAGCAGGTGTAGGTGGTTCGAGGAGTTTACAGAGATAGAGTTGGGCTGTAAGAGGTTTGGAGGAGGTTAGAAAGCTAGTAAAGGGAAGTAGGGTGTTGGAGGAGGTAACCTTGATACTGAAGGGTGCAGTGAATTGAGGAAGCTTACCGAGAGAGTGAGGGGATTTAGTGATTTCTGTTGGTTACAGAGATCCTGAGGGTGTGCGTGGGCAGAAGCAGGTTACAGGGATAATGTGGGAGTGTAGGGGACGTGGAGGTAGCAGAGATAGTGATGGTGTGTCTGGTGCAGGTGGATTTTACAGAGTTAGTGAGAGAATGTAGTGGTTCGGGAAGATTAGAGCGATAGTTGCCTTATTCTGTCTCAACAACTCTCCCTGTATCTTATAGTAATCTGCTTTCGCCACTGCAGGTCTGCCTCACTATACAGAAAACCTTCCATTCTCTACAGCTCGCTCAATCACTCTAACACTCTCTGTCCCGTCAAATCCTTCTTGCTTCCATTGTCTTCTAGGCAAAACGGCGGACCTGTAAGGGGGCAGGGCGGAATGCGACCTTATAAATCCCGGCTGAGGCTTGAGGCCTTCCAATTCCTGCAAGTCCCAAGGAGAGAGAGAGAGAGAGAGAGAGAGAGAGAGAGAGAGAGAGATATGCTCAGAGAGACCAGCAAATAATGGGAGAATGTAAATCGGCAGCGAAGATGGAGGCCTACTGGGACCTGGAGCTCGGGAAACAGCAGAGCAGCAGGCTCCAAATCAGTCCCGAGTCAGAGAGGAAGTGAATATGTGAGGAAGCAACTTTGAGGCTCACTCACACCTGGGAGTTAGAGAGGAAGCTACGCGAGAGGATATAAAATCAGCCCTGAGGATGGAGGACTAGTCGTATTTGGGAGTCACAAAGACGGCCACCTTGTCAGGAAGCAGAGTGCAGTGAGACCATGAGGATTACAGGAAACTGGGAGTCACACAGACGGTGACCATGTGAGGGAGCAGAGTGGTGTGGGAGCTGGAGGATTACACGTTGCTGGGAGTCACAGAGACGGTGACCCTATGAGGGAGCAGAGTGGTGTGGGAGCTGGAGGATTGCACGTTCCTGGGAGAGACAGTGAAGGTGACAGTGTGAGGGAGCAGAGTGGAGTGGCAGCTAAAGAATTACACGCACCTGGGAGTCACAGACACGGTGACGCTCTGAGGGAGCAGAGTGGTTTAGGGTGTAGGTTTGCTCGCTGAGCTGTAGGTTTGAAATCCAGACGTTAAATTAACTGGCTAGGTAACATGATCAGTGGCGACCTCCAAGTGAAGCGAAGCTGTTGTCTCCTGCTTTCTATTTATATCTCTCTCCTGGATAGGGGTTCCTGGGATTTGTTGTGATGTCATTTCCTGTTCGTTTTCTGAGGAGTTGATAGATGGCATCCAGATCTATGTGTTTGTTTATGACCTTGTGGTAGTGTCAGGCCTCTAGGAATTCTCTGGCATGTCTTTGCTTAGCCGGCCCCAGGATAGATGTGTTTTCCCAGTCGAAATGGTGATTTTTTTATTCATCCGTGTGTCGGGCTACGCGGGAGAGAGGGTCGTGTCTTTTTGTGGCTAGTTGCTGTTCGTTTATCCTGGTGGCTGACTTTCTTCCTGTTTGTCCTACGAAGTGTTTGTGGCAATGCTTGCATGAATTTTGTAGATGACGTTGGTGTTATCCATGGGTTGTCCTGGGTCTTTTAAATTTGTTAGTTTTTGTTTGAGAGTTTGGTGGGTTTGTGTGCTACTCGGATTCAGAGGGGTCTTAGTAGTCTGGCTGTCATTTCTGAAACTTCTTTGATATATGTTAATTGGGTCAGGGTTTCTGGCTGTGTTTTGTCTGCTTGTCGTGGTTTGTTCTTGAGAAATCTGCGCACTGTATATTTTGAGTATCAGTTCTTCTTGGATACGTTGTCTAGGTGGTTCTACTCTGTTTTCCGAAGTTCGTCTGTGCTGCATTGTGTGGTGGCTCGTTGGAATAGAGTTCTGATACAACTTCGTTTGTGTGTGTTGGGATGGTTACTGGTGTGGTTAAGTATTTGGTCAGTGTTTGTCTGTTTTCTCTTTCCAGAAACTGCCCGAGTGTGATTAACTACAATTTTATTCAGGATTCTGTTGTCATGCACTGTTTAGTGGTGCCTTCATGTTAGGAGTAATTACTGCCACTGCCCCTCTGGAATGTAGGTTATCCTGTTTTGTAGTGAAAGATTCAAAAGTTAAAATAAGACCTTCTCCAGATTGTCCCCTCATATCTACTTCTAGTTGGTGTTGCTTCCAGCATGCCGTTCTGCATTCCTCATTTAACCAGGGATGATCCCTGACTTGAAGGCTCCTGTCGAATTGGAGATCCTGTCGGGCCATGACGTTGCAGATTGTAGGAGCTCGACAGAGTATCATTCTGCTGCTGCTGCTGCTGATGGCCCTCTGCACTTCATGGATGCTTCGTAAATAGTTGCTCGATCTGTTTAAAATCTGTCCCATTCAGCACACGGCTTGCTACATAACATGGTAGAGGGTCTACAAAATGTGTAGTAGGCCCTCCTTCCCCACATGGATTATGCAGTGACCACTCTTCCTGATATATTAAATGGTGAGGTGCATCTGCATCAGCCGGTTTTCTTACAAAGTGGTCAAGTATATGTTTACCTTTTATTGATTCCCTCTTAACCTTCTCAGCCACAGGGTCCAACATCAATGCTCAACACTATGTTGACTACGTACGAAGGAGTTGCCTCCCGCTGCCTGGATGCATCCTATAGTGTGACCGAAACTACCAGAGAGGATGGTTGTGTTGCCTGACATATCGTCTTAGTCACAGAAAACTGCTCTGCAGACAATATCTGACTGTTGCTTCATCTGTCTGTGGGAAATATACGTCAGGTTAATTTTATATTTTTTACATGTTGTGCAATGACCAGGTAATGCCATTTTGTTTCTAACATTATATGAGATGGACATCCTTGTCATATTCTTCTTAATATTGGCATTGGACATAGAAGTCTACGGATGACCTTATAAAGATTTATAAAACCACGCGGGACTCAAATAATGTGAGTAGCCAAGGGTAGGGGAGTGCAAAACTCGAGGTCATTAACGCGAGGTGCGAGAGCAAAGATAGTGCGGCATGGAGGCTAAATGATTCGCACATAACTACCTCATGGTACCAGGGATGCGGGATCGAGTCCAACGTCGGGCGAGTTTGCACATTCTCACTGTGCCTGCATGGTTTTCCTCCCACTGTTCCAGTTTCCTCCCATAATCCAAAGATGATCAGGTTAGGTGAATTGGCCATAATAGATTGCCCATACAGATCGGAGATATCTCGTTTAAGTGCTTTAGTTAGGGTTATATATAGTGTTCGTGAAAGAATCTGGTTAGGATACACTTCAAAGTGTCGATTTGGACTCGTTGGACTGAAGGGCCGATTTCCACACTGTCTTTGCATCTGTGGGACAAACTGCCAGAGGAATTGAGAAAAAACAGTTCAATTGCAACATGTAAAAGACATTTGGGCAGTTGTATGGAGAGGAGAAGTTTTGAAGGGACATGGGCCGTGCAAATGTAAATGCGACCCATTCAGATTGAGAAACCCAGTCGGCATGGGCAAGTGGGAACGTGGAGTCTGTTTCGGTGCTGCATGACTCTATGTCTCCAGTTACTGGAAGAGGAGAATACCAAGGTAAGGCATTTTGTTGGGGCTGAAACATGTTGCAGACATAGGGCTAGTAGTCTAGATTGGAGAACAAAGTGTAAAATCACACAACACCAGGATATCGTCCAACAGGTTTAATTGAAAGCACACTAGCTTTTGGCGCGACGCTCCTTCTTCAGGTGATAGTGGAGGGCTCGATCGTAACACAGAAATTAAAGCAAAAATTTACAGTGTGATGTAACTGAAATTATACATTGAAAAATTGATTGTTATGCCCTTCATCTGTTAGAATACAGTGATAGTTTCACTTCTTTCATGAGTAAATCACAAATACATTTTTTTAAAATTGCATTCTCGAGTTAGCTGTTTCCAATGGTGATAGCTAGACAATATGTTGAAGGTATTGGCCCCCTGTGTTCTCTGTCTATGCCATGGTGTTTAGATTGATTTTAATCTAAAAAGTGAGATAACATAGTTTTGCATTATTTCATGCAGTTTTTGAGCTCAGGGTTCTACATGAATGCAAGCAGTTTTTGAGAAAAGTACAATTAACCCTGCAAATACATGTTCACCCCGCAAAATATATGTGTGCATGTGGGTCTTTGTCTGTCTGTGTGTGTGTGTCTGTCTGGGGTGGGGGTTGTGAGTGTGAGAAAGTGTGTGTGCTTGTGTGTGTGTAGTGAGTGCACAGTGTCTTAAGTCTGTGAGGGGTGCAAGTGTGAGTGTGGGAGTGTGCGCGTCTATAAGGATGTTTGTGGGTTTCTGTGTGCGCGTCTGTGTGTACCTGTGTCCATGTGGACGTGAGAGTATGTTTGTGTGTCGTGTAATGGTGATCACTGTAATGTAACATGAACCCAAGTTCCCGATTGAGGCCCTCCATATGTGTACTGAACTTAGCTATCAGCCTATCCTCAGCCACTTTTCTCTGCTGCTTGAACCGAGGTCCACCTTGGAGGATGGCCACCCGAAGGTCCGAGGCTGAATATCCTGGACCAATGGAGTAACTTTTAAATACGTGCAGTGATTAGAGAGTGAGAAGGTCACTGATATTGGAACTGTTCTTGGAGTTTGAATGATTGAAGACAGCAGCTGGCAAGACATGACGTAGATATTGTGTTGGAGAGAGTATAGAGAATAGAAAGATCCCAGGCAGCATTACCATTCCCTTGTGGAAGGCCTGTTCCCACCTGTTGTACTGACCCTCATAAAGGCAGTACAGGACTGGAGTGATAACTGTGAACTCCCTGTGCTGACTTAGTTCAACATCAGTCAAAGTAGAGTGTTGAATGAGCCTGGAGTGTGTATGCACTGTGCTCCCCCTCCAGCACTGAATCTTTGTCATGCCTTGTTAGCTGGTGTTTGGAGCCCTCTATTTGCTCTCTGTTCTGTGACACTGTGAGCGATCTTACCTCTCTGCTGGATTTATTAAAGATCCGTGATCTCCCTTCTCTTTGTTCTCTTGCTGACCAACCATCTGCAATAAGGTGATGAACGGGACACCCAGCAGTTGAGAAGTCTACTGTGTCAGGAACTTGTTGAGAAGCAACAGGATACAGAGAAATAGACAGACTCCGAAATTAGAGTGAGAGTTACACAGGTAGAATAACATTAACTCCCAGAGTGAACCCTCCCTGCCCTGTGTTCTCTGGAGTGGAGAACGCTGTTGAATCTGGATCTGAAGAAGGTTCTTACTCTGCTGACAGAGACAACAGTTAGATCCACACAGGGAGGGACATCAACGGAGAGAAACTGAATGATATCACTAGAGTGCAGGATGTTTTCAGAATCAAACAATTGTGTGGGAACATGCTTTTTGATTTATTGTACCACACGTATCAGTGCGCAGGAATGGAAAACCTGTAAGAGGGCAAAGTGATGTCCTCGCTGTATTCTTGTGAGCGTATTTATCCATAATCACAGATAATGTTCGAATCCAACCTTCGGAATTGTTTGAATTTGAATTTAACGCTTCTAAAACAAGCTGGAATCAACAATCTACAAATAAGAATTGAGCTATTGCTGATGTTACGAAAAATCTATCGAATGCATTTATGTCTTTAGTAAAGTATATATGCCATTCTAACCTGATGTGGATGTCATTGTGTGACTCCACACTCAGAGCGATGTGGTTGTGTCTCAACTACTCTCTGAAATGGCCTAGAAACCTACTCAGTTCAAGAGCAGTTCGTAGCTAGGAAATAAACGCTGGTACGTGAGACACAGCCACATCCCATGATTGCATAAGCAAAATCTCATTGCATTTTGCCCCAGTGGAATCGTGCTGAGACCAGCATCCTGGCCAATCATGTCAGTAGGATTATGGACAGTGCTTGAAACTGACAGAGGATACAGGGACAGGTTTCAGGTGAAAGGAGCTTTCCAACCCCAGGCAGAAAAGTGAAACATCGGAATACAATCGGGATGTGGCTAAAGATAAGCACAAACGAACAGGAAAGCATAGAGTTTTACTAAACCTGTACATCAGTGAATAGTTAGTGACTGGACATTTTGGGTAAAAAGTCAATCATGAGGTTCTTTTTGTGAATGGACAATGTCTGCGCAAAACGTTGGAGGAACTTGCGACACAGAGGTAAAAGAGATTTAGTCATCGGAGAAACGTGGTTACCGTGTAAACAGATGTTGGAATATCAATATTCAATGGGAGACAATCTTGTGGAATCTCGTGCAGCATTGGAAATCGGGATGGGAAACCCTGACATTACTAGATAACAAATGAACTAAAAACATTGGGTATCAGATCATGGAGTTGAATCAGCCTGAATGCAGATTCGGTGTACTGCGAGCCAAAAATATAAGCAGAAGGTCAGTTTTATGTTGCTTACAGCATTTCCTTGCTCACCCCTGTATTAAACAGGAATTTATTGGAATTTGTAACAAAGGCATTGTGATATTTTTGTCGAGCTTCAATCTTCACATAATCTGGCAAGATTAGCACATTGTGCAATTGGGTGGGGACGTTACTGTCTCAGATCGACAATTGTGTGATGAGGCTGAGTGAATGAGTAATCTCACACTGAGAGATCCTCCGCTAAATGGAGATAAGGTGAAGGTTAGCTGAATTATCAAGTTTAAATTGAATCACAGAATGGGTAAACTAAACTATTAGTAAAAATTGCCAATGACATGAGTTTGGGAAGTAAACAGGTTAAACAGACTGAAATGTATGGCTGATGTAGACAGTGGAAAGCACTTACAGGAATTGTGTAAATCACTCAGCAATATGGTATTCCATTGAATCAGACACATATCAGCAGGAATTTCCCACTTGCCTCTCGCTCAAGAC
Source organism: Hemiscyllium ocellatum (assembly GCF_020745735.1). Lineage (NCBI taxonomy): Eukaryota > Metazoa > Chordata > Chondrichthyes > Orectolobiformes > Hemiscylliidae > Hemiscyllium > Hemiscyllium ocellatum. The sequence continues at coordinate 2,790,545 of NW_026869341.1, forward strand.
AAAGTGGATTTTATTAGGTTATGAAGCAGAGAAGATCACCAAGAAAAAAATTCTATAAGTTCTGATGTGACAGAGTGTTTTACGAGTAAGTGTTAAGGCGATTGCAAAGGTTCTCCAAGCAGGAGGAGGGCAGTGGGAAGGGGAATCATTTTCTGGGTATAATAAGATGATAGGAACAGGGCGAGCTGAAAATACTGGTGGTGGGGAGAGTGGACAGGGATTGGCCAGGGCATGAGCAGTGTTACAAACCCAATAGAAATTGCTACAGCCTGGAGGTGTGTTTGCAGAGGAAGGAGGGAAAGCATTCGTTGTCCCACTGCTAAGTGCCCAGTGGGCAGCTCAGAGTCAGCCATACTGGTTTGGGGCTGAATTTCAATGTGATGCAGCCCTGGTAAGAATTTCAGGTGTCCTTCTCTAAAGGACGCACATGCGCTAAATGAGTTCTTCCGACTGATCAACAATTTATTTTATATGGCAGTGCGACGAATGTCTTGTACAGCCACGACATGACCTCCTCACTCCTACTCTCAGAGTTCTGACCAATGAAGGCAAGCTTGACCAAACACTTGTTTAATTTCCCTGTTCACCTTAAACACACTTTCAAAGGAATGTGTACCTGCATCCTTGGGTCTCTGTTTGACAGCAATACACAGACCGTTAACTCTGCAAGTTCACTCCTGGTTTGTCTTATCAAAATGTGACACCTCACATTTATAAAAAAAAATACCATTTGCTATTCCTCAAACCATTATTCCAGCAGAAATATTAATCCTGTTTTATCATGATAACCTACTTTACTGTCCATGATACCACTAACTTTAGTGTCATCGATAACCTTACTAACCACGAAAGGAACATTGTCATCGAAAACATTTGTACAAATGACAAATAACAGTGGACCCACTACACTTCTGTTCACATGCCTGCAGTCAGGAAATCACAATGTCTCCAATCATCCTCTGTCTGCTACCATCAAGCCAATTTTGTATTCAGTTGACTAGCTCCTCCTGGATCCCATGCCCTTTTATACTGATCTCATTTATTACCTGGTCCACTACACGGAACATTTTCAAATGCCTTTCTGAAGTTCATGTAGACAACATTGACCCCTCTGCCTTCATTGATCTCTTGGCCACCTCTTTGAATAATCTGTCAGATTTGCGATACATGACTTCCCACTCAAAAAGCCGTACTGAATCTAATCAGCCCTTGCCTTTGCAAATACGTGAAGCTGCTTTCTGTCAGAATCTCTTCTAACAACTTACACATCACTGGCTCACTGGTCATGCACTTTCTGTTTTTTTTCGTTGCAACTCTTGAGTAATAGAAGAGCATTATCCCCCCTCCAGTCTTCTGGCACCTCACCGTTCCGTTTGATAATACGAATACCTCTTTTAGGGGTCCTGCAATGTTTTCCCTAGTTTCCTACAAGATACTGGGATACACCTGATGAGCTCCTGACGATCGACCTACCTTTATTTGATTTAAGATTCCAGCTACTTCCCTTCTCTATTGTGGATTCTTTACTTTCCCAAGTTACCAAGCTTCTATGTATTTGTCCACAGTAAATTCTGACAGGAGACATTTGCTTCATATCTCCCCCATACCTATGCTTCCACACACAGACAATCTTTAAGACAACATACTCTCTTCCGAGTTACTCTTTAGCCCCAATTAAAACTTGTCCAAGCACTGCTGAATATTCAAATAAATTTTTATCCCCTCCCACCACTCCACCCTCCCACTCTATTCTTTCATTTATATTCCCATCAACAAATAAAATCTAGTAGGTACAAACCAAAATTATAAAATGTGTCCCTCATTATTTCTCAGGTTCCAGTTATCGGTTATTGTCAAATCGTCTGCAGGACATTCCAGCACATTCCCGACTTACTGTCAGGTTATAACCGTTTGGTTTCAGACTGACAAAACAAAGGATTTTGGCAGCACTTGCACATAGATCTGAAAGAAGATGTAGCTCACAGCATCAGCATGTAGCAGAGCAGGCAAATCAAATGCTAGTATTTATTACAAAGGGAATTTTCTTTAAAAATAGGAAGGCATTGCTGCAATTAAGCAAGCTACGTGAAAGACCACACCTAGAATATGATGAAGAGTATGAGTGCCCGAAGGAGAGATAAGGTTTCGCGTATTGAATCTCCATGTCTAATAATTTGCAATATTTGTCCTATTTACTGGTGCATTGCCCGTGTTCTCCCATTTGCTACAATTCTCAAAGTTATTGCCATCCTGCATCAGGTCTCCAATTGCTGTCCCACGCCAATTCTTAAATTCAATGTTGCTATGCACCATTTCCCCCATTTACCGATGTCCTGAACACGTTCTCCACTTAATGTTGCCCTACAATTCTCATATTGACTGATGCCCTCACCCAAATTAGGAGTTCCCTACTCTAATTCTCCCAACCTGTATTGTCCTGCCGTAATTCCCCCAATTAGTGCTGCACTGTTTTAGTTCTCACATTTCGTGTGCCACTGGCCCAATTCTCACATTTAGTGCTCCACGGAACCAAATCTTCCATTAAGAGTTACACTGCGGCAATTCTCCCATCATCTTACTCACACTTTCTCTCGTTCTGTCTATTTCTCTCTCTTCTTTCTCTATCTTTTTCTCTCTCTGTCTTCCGCTCTCTCTTTTTCTCTTTCCCTCTCCTTTTCTTTTTCTCTTTCCCTCTCCTTTTCTTTTTCTCTTTTTCCCCTCTCTTTCTCTCTCTGTCCCTCTCTCCCTCTGTTCCTCTTTCCTTCCCTTTCCCTCTCTTTCTCTCTTTCCCTCTCTTTTCCTCTCCATCTCACTCTCTTTCTTTCAATCTCTCTTACACGTTTTCTCTGTCTTTCTCTCTCCGTCTTTCTCTTTCCCTCTCCCTCCTTCTCTTTCCCTCTATCTTTTCTCTTTCTCTTTCTTTACCTCTATTTCCCTCTCTTGCCCTCTCTCTATCTTTCTCGCTTCCCGCACTCTCTCTCCCTTTCTCACTGTTTCCATACCTCTGTCTTTCTCTCTCTTTCACCCTGTTCCCCTCTCTTGCCCTCTCAATCTTTCTTTTTCCATCTCTGTGTCTTTCTCTCTGTTTCTCTTCCTTCCCCCCTCTCCATCTCTATTCTGTCTCTTTCACTTTCTTTCTGTATTTCTCTCTCTTTCAGCCTTACTCTATCTATGTCTCCCTCTTTTTCTCTCTCTTTCTCTCTCTTCTTCTCTTTCTCCCTCTCTTTCACACTCTTACCCTCTCTTTCTCTCTCTTTCTCCCTATCTCTCTCTATCGCTGTGTTTCTATATGTCTTTTTTCTCTTTCTCTCTCTTTCGTTTGTTCCATTTATCTCTCTCTCTCTTTGACTTACTCTCTCTTTCCCTCTGTTTCCCTTTCTTTCTCTCTCATTCCATGTGTTTTCCTCACTTTCTCTGTTTTCTCTCTTTCTCTCTCTTTCCTCTCTACCCCTCGTTCTCTCTCTTACTCTCACTTTCCCTCTGATTTCCTCTCTTTACCTCTCTTTTTTCTCTCTTTCCCACTCTTTTCCTTTCTTTCCCTCTCTCTATCTCTCTCCTTCTCTCTGTTTCTCTTCCTCTCTCTCTCTTTCTGTCTCTTTCCCTCCTGTTCCGTCTCTTTCACTCTCTTTCCCTCGCTCTCTCTCGTTATCTCTCCCTTTCTCTCTATTTCACTCTTTTTTTCCCTCTCTTTCGCTATCTTTCCGTTTTTTTCCGTCTCTCTGTCTTTCCCTCTGTCTTTTTCCCGCATTCTGTCTCTCGAAGAATTGGGGCATACCAACAATAAATGGGAGAATTAGAGTTCGGCACCCCTACATGGGATAAATGTGCTAGGCATCAGCAGACGGACGAGTAGGGGTAACTATATGGGTATGAACAAATGGGAGAAGTATTGGGCATCAGTAAATGGGAGATATTGTGCATGACTCACAATCAAAAATTGCTAGGTTTGTTAATAAGTTAAACAATTGGAGCAGAACTTGTCAAAATGGTAGGATCGGAGCAGGGAATCAATGAAAAGGAGACCTTTGCAAATTGGAGATACGGTTCACCTCGCCACAAAAAAACAGAAAGAGAAAAACAACTGCACCAGGCTACAAATCAATGAGAGCATTGATACAAGGAATTGATAATTGGAGAATTGTTGCCAGTGCCACTATATTAGAGACTTGGAGAAAGAAATATTGAGCTGGGCACCATTGTGTAAGATGTGTCTCAGACGAAATGGGAGGTTTTGGGCAAGACAATGCTCAATTGTGAGAGAATGGGAGAGTGAACACTAAATGGGAAAAAAAATTGGCCAGAGTAGTAATAAATGGGAAAAATGGTGAAGTTTCGTACTAAATGGGAAGATGTCATGGAGCACTAAATGAAAGAATTGGTGCAGTGTAACTCTCAATGCATTAGTTGATGCCGTGTAGCATCAAACGGGAGAAATGGGGAGTACAGGATTAAAATGAATAATTGGTGCAGTGAGACAAGAAATGGGAGAATTGGAGCACTAAATGGAAGGATCGGGGCAGGGTAACACAAAATGTCAGAATTGGTGCAGTGTCACACTAAATGGAAGAAGCGTGGTAGTGTAACACTAAATGAGAGAATTGGAGCTGTACAGATCTAAATGGAAGAATTGGGACTGTGTGGCATAAAATGGGAGAATTGAGGTAGCACAGCAGTAAATGGGAGAATTAGGGCATTGGAGAAGTCAATGGTATAATTGGTGCAGTTTTGCAGGAAATGCGGCAGCATGATACTAAATGGGAATATTAGAGAAGGGCACTCCGAAATGGGCGAATGTAGCTAAGGCATTCCATCAGTTCTCGAACAATTGCACAAAACTGTGACCAGTCACTTCCGCCAGACTGATCCACAGGCCGTGACAATTAATGTCTGACCAGCAGTTAGTCAGTCCTGAGGCAGTTCATCACCGTCTAGGGTCAGTACTGAGGCAGTGACTCGTCGTCAAAATGTGTGCCTGAGGCAGTGCCTCACTGACAGAGGGTCAGCCTCAGGGAGAGTCTTATCAAGAGAGGGAGAGCCTGAGGCAATGCTTCACCAACTGAGGGAGAGCCTGAGGCAATGCTTCACCGACAGAGGGCCAGTCTTCCACGGTGTCTCACCATCAGTAAGACAATGCAGGGGAGTGCCTCACCATTAGAAAGTCATTCCTGTGGCAGCGATGTATCGTCAGTGTGTCAGCCTGAGGCAGTGCCTCATCATCAGATAGACAGCCTGAGGCAGTGTCTCATCATCAGGGAGAGACTGCTTGAGGCAGTGCCTCACCATCAGAGAGAGACAGCGTGAGGTGGTATCTCACGAACAGGGAGAGACAGCCTGAGGCAGTGCCTCACCATCAGAGAGAGACAGCTTGAGGCAGTGCCTCACCATCAGAGAGAGACAGCGTGAGGTGGTATCTCACCAACAGGGAGAGACAGCCTGAGGCAGTGCCTCACCATCAGAGAGAGACAGCCTGAGGCAGTGTCTCATCATCAGAGATAGACAGCCTAAGGCAGTGCCTCACCATTAGAGAGACGGTCTGGGACGGTGCCTCACTGTCAGCGTGTCAGCCTGAGGCAGTGCCTCAACATCAGAGGGTCAGCCTAAAGCAGTGCCTCGCCGTCAGGGGTTCAGTGTGAGGCAGTGGCTCACCGTCAGAGGGGCGGTGAAGCACTAAACGGGAGGCTTGCTTGCACGAAAAGGGAGAATTCAGGAAAGTTGCTCGAAATGGCAGAAGTGGAGAAGTCTAGCTCGAAACGGGGATGTTTGTCGCAGTGTCGGACTAAAGGGAAGAATTCTGCAGTCTCGCACTAAAAGGGATAATTTGGGCATTGGAGCACTAAATAGGAGAGTCGGGGCAGTGTCGCATAAAATGGGAGAATTTGGAGTGCAGCAATATATGGGAGATTAGTCCAATCCAGCAGGAAATGGGAGAATTGGAGTTGAGTGGTAATAATTGGGAGAATTGGGGCAGTGGAGCAGTAAATGGGAGAATTTGCGTCATTCTTGAGGCAGTGAACTATCGTTAGAGTGTGTGAAAGTCGGTGCCTCACGAGCGATGATTCAGCATGAGACAGTGTCTCAGTGTCAGAGGCACAGTGTACCACTAAACAAGGACTTGGTGCAATGTTGCAATACATAGCTGATTTGTGCAGGACAGCTCTAAATGAAAGAATTCGGGCATTGCAGCACTGCAGGGGAGATGTGGTTCACTGTCGCATCAAATTGTTAGAAATGTGCGGGGCTAAACAGCTCAATTTGGGAAGTGCAGCAATAAATCTGTGAAATGGGTCAGTTTAGCTCTAAACGGAAGAATTGAGGTGATGCAGCAATGATTGGCAGATTTGTGACAGTGCAGCAGTAAATGGGGGAAAGTTCACTGCCCAGCACTAAAGGGGTGATGTAGTGCAGTGAAGCAGAAATTGGGAGAATTGTTGCAGTTTTGCAGAATGCACCCTTTATTGGAGAATTAAAGGTGCGCACTACTGAATGGCATAATGAGTCAAAGGCGGTCAATTTGCTCTCGAACAATCCCACAGCACTGATTCTGTGACAAGTTACTTTTTCAGGATAGAACCATAGCCCATGACAATTAAGGTCTGACCAGCCGCAGGTCAGTCCCGAGGCAATGCTGCATAGGCAGTGGGTCAGTCTTGAGGCAGTGTCTCATCAGCAGATGGTTATTGCTGAGGCATGACGTATCGTCAGAGGATGTGCCTCCCTCTCAGAGTGTCAGCCTGAGGCAGTGGCTCAACGGTGAGGCACCAAACGAGATGCTTGATGCATTGTTACACTAATTGGGAGAATTCGGACAAAATAGCTCCAAGCGGGCGATTTGGAGCATTGTAGCTGTATAGCGGAGATCTGTTGCAGTGTCATACTAAATGGAAGAATTATGCAGTGCAGGAGCGAAAGGAATAATTTGGCCAGGGAAGGAAGAACTAAATCAGAGAACTGTGGCATTGCAGCACCACAGGTGGATGTGGTTCACTGTCACTCTAAATGAGATAATTGATGCAGTGCGGGACTAAACGGCATAATTTGGGAAGTGCAGCAATAAATGTGTGACTTGGGGCGTTTAAAACTAAACAGGAGAATTGAGGTGCTTCAGAACTGAATGGCAGATTTGTAGTAATACAGCAGTAAATGGGAGAATGTTGACAGTACAACATCAAATGGAAGAATTGTTGCAATGCAGCAATAAATGGGAAATTTGCTGCCGTGCAACAATAAAAACGAGAATAGGGGTAAAGGAGCAGTAAATGGGAGAATTGCTGCAGTGTTGCTGTCAACGGCAGAGAACAATGATGTATGGGAGAATTAGAGGTGCACACCACTAAATGGGAGAATGGTTCAAGGGCACTCTCTCAGCTCTCGAACAATTTCACAGCACTGACTCTATGACAACTCACTTGGTCAGGGCAGAAACACAGCCAAGCCAATCAGTATCTGACAGCCGCGGGGCAGTCGAGAGGCAATGCTACACCGGCCATGTATCAGTCCTGAGACAGAGCCTCACAATCAGAGAGTCAGCCTGAGGCATTGTCTCACCGTCATGGGGTCATTACTGAGGCAGTGAATTATCGCCAGAGGGTGGTCATCGCAGTGCCTCACCGTCAGATGTTCAGCCTTAAACACAGTGTCTCATTGTCAGAGGGAGAGTTGGGGCAGTGTATTATAAAATGAGAGATTGTAACACTAAATGGGAGATTTGTGCAGTGCAGCAGTAATTGGGAGAATTAGTATCTGACCAGCTGCTGGTCAGTCCTGAGGCAGATCCGCACCAGCAGCGTATCAGTTCTGAGATAGAGACTCACTTTCTGGGCGAAAGCCTGAGGCAGTGCCAATTTTCCGGAGGGTTATTGTTGAGGGAGTGATGCATTGTCAGAGGGTGTGCAAAGCTGTGCCTCGCCGTCAGAGTCAGTCTGAGGCTTTGATTCACCATCAGAGGGTTTTCTTGAGGCAGTGTCTGAACGGTGAAGCAGAAAACGGGAGGCTTGCAGCAGTGTTGCACGAAATGGGATAATGGAGACAAAGTAGCTTTAAGTGCAAGAATTGAGACAGTGTACCTCTAAAGGGGAGATTTTCTGCACTGTCGGATTAAATGGAAGAATTATGCATTGCAGCACTAAATGGCATAATTTGGGCAATGGAGAATTGAATGGGAGAATTGATGCAATGCAGCAATAAATGGGAAATTTGTTCCAGAGCAGCAGGAAAAGTGAGAATTGTTTCAGTGTTGCAGGAAAAGGCGCAGGTAAATATATATGTGAGAATTAGAGGTGCGCACCACTTATTAGGACAATTGGCCCAGGGCACTCTATCTGCTCTCGAACAATCCAACAGCACTGACTCTGTGACAATTCACGTGATCAGGACGGAACCACAGCCCATGACAATTAGTGTCTGACCAGCCGCGGGTCAGTCCTGAGGCAGTGCTGCACCGGCAGTGGGCCAGTCCTGAGACAGAGTCTCACGGTCAGAGGGACAGCCTGAGGTATTGCCTCACCGTCAGAGGGACATTCTGAGTCAATGCCTCACCGTCAGAGAGTCATTACTGAGGCAGTGAATTCTCGTCAGAGGGTGTAAAAGACAGTGCCTCACCATCAAAGAGTCAGCCTGAGGCTGTGAATCACCGTCAGAGTGTCAGCCTGAGCCTCAACGTCAGAAGGACGGTGAAGCACTAGATTGGAAGCTTGCTGCAGGGTTGCACTAAATGGGAGAATTGGGGCAGTGTTGCACGACAGGGGAGACTTATTTGAATGTCGCACTAAATGGAAAATTGGTGCAGTTCAGGACTAAATGGCATAGTTTGGGCAGTGCAGCACTAAATGTATGGCTTGGGTCGATTTCATACTAAACTAGAGAATTGAGGTAGGTAAACATGAAGTGGGAACAGTGAGGCAGTGTGGCAGTGAAAGGGAGACATGGTGCAGTGTAGCACTAAATGGAAGAATTAGTGCAGTCCAGCTATAAACTGGAGTATTGGGGCTGTGTCGCACTAAATGGGTGATGTGGGGCAATTTAGCTCTAAATGGGAGTGTTGATGTAGTATAGGACAAAATGGGAGAGTTGGAGCAGTGCAATACCAAATCGGAGAATTATGACAGTTTAGCACGAAATGGGGGAATTGATGTGGCGCTTCATAAATAGGAGAATTGGTGAAATGTTGAAGGAATTCGGGTGGGACAATTGGGGAAGGGAGAATTAGAGGAGAACTCCCCTAAAAGTGAGAATGGCGCTTGGACATCCCATCAATTCTCGGACAACCCCACAGCACTGATTCTGTGGTTAGTCGCTTTCTCAAATCTGAACAACAGGCCATGAAAATTAGTGTCAGACCAGCAGTGGGTCAGTCCTGATGCAGTTCCTCACCGTCAGTGGGTCAGTCCTAAGACAGTGACTGATTATCAGAGGGTCAGGCTGAGGCACTGCCCTACCATCAGTGGGTCACACTGAGGCAGTGCCTCACCATCAGACCGTCATTCCTGCGTCAGTGACCTATCGTCAGAGTGTGTACCGATGCAGTGCCTCACAGTCAGTGAGTCAGGATGAGACAGCGCCTCATCTTTCGGGGGACAGTATAGCACTAAATGGGAGACTTGGTGAAGCGTTGCACTAAATGAGAGAATTGGGGCATTGTAGCACTACGGGGAGATGTGGTTCAATGTCATACTATAATGGAAGAATTGATGCAGAGCAAGACTAAATGGTATAATTTGTGAAGTGCTGCACTAAATGTGTGATTTTGGACAGTTTAGCACGAATCGTGACAATTGAGGCGGTGTAGCCCTGAATGGCAGATTTGTGGCAGTACAGCATCAAATGGGAGAATTGATGCAATGCAACAACAAATGGGCAATTTGTTACAGAGCAGCAGTAAAAGGGAGAATTGGGGTAGAGTAGCAGTAAATGGCAGAATTGTTACAGGTTTGCAGGAAACTGCACAAGAAAGTACTGTATGGGAGAATTAGAGGTGTGCACCGCTAAGTGGGAGAATGGAAATCGGGCACACCACCTGCTCTCGAACAATCCAACAGTACTGACTCTGTGACAAGTCACTTGAACAGGACAAAACCGTAACCCATGACAGTTCTGATCTGACCAGCCGCGGGGCGGTCGTAAGCCGGTTCTACACCGGCAGTGTGTCAATGCTGAGACAGAGCAAGCACCGTCAGGGGACAGCCGGAGGCAGTGGTTCAACAGTGAAGCACCAAAAGGGAGATTTGTTGCAGTGTTGCACTAAATTGGAGAATTCTGGCAAAGTAGCTCGAAATGGAAGAACTGGGGCAGTCTAGCTCTGAAGGGAATATCTGTTGCAGTGTCGTACTACCTGGAAGAATTATGCAGTGCTGCACTAAATGGGATACTTTGGACAATGTAGCACTAAATGGGAGATTTGGGACAGTGGAGCATAAAATGGGAGATCGTCGCAGTGTAGCACGAAATGGGAGATTGGTGCAATACAGCAGTAAATGGGAGAATTGCTGCTGTTCGGCGGTAATTGAGAGAATTGGGGCAGTGGAGCAGTAAATGGAAGAATTGGGTTCATTCGTGAGGCACAGGCCTATCATCAGAATGTGTGCCGAGGCGATGCCTCACTTTCAATAAGTCAGCAGGAGACAGTGTGTCTCAGTGTCAGAGGTACGGTGTACCACTAAACAAGGACTTGGTCCAATGTTGCACCACATTGGTGAATTGGTGCAGTGCAGCTCTAAATGAGAGAATTGGGGCATTGCAGCACTGCAGCCGAGATGTGGTTCACTGTCGCAACAAATTTGGAGAAATGATTCTGCATGGGACAAAACGGCACAATTTGGGAAGTGCAGCACTGAACCTGTGAATTGGGTCAGTTATGCAAGAAACGGGAGAATTGAGGTGGTGTAGCGACAGTGCAGCAGTAAATGGGAGAATGTTGGCAATACAGCACTAAACGGAAGAATTGGGGCATCACTAAAATGAGAAATGTGGCAGTTTAGCACTAAATGGGTGATTTGGTGTAGTGATTTAGGAAACGGCGCAGGACAACACTGTCTGGGAAAGTTAGAGGTGCACACCGCTAAATGGAAGAATGTGTCGAGGGCACTCTCACTGCTCTCGAACAATCCCACAACAATGACACTGTGACAAGTCACTTGATCAGGACAGAACCACAGTCCATGGCATTTACTGTCTACGGTCAGTCGTGAGGCAGTGTCTCAATGTCAGAGGGACGGTGAAGCACTAAACGGGAGGCTTGCTGCAGTGTTGCACTAAAAAGAAGAATTCTGGCAAAGCAGCTCGAAATGGATGAATTGGGGCAGCCTAGCTCTACAGGGGATATTTTTTGCAATGTCATACTAAATGGCAGAATGATGCAGTAAAAGGGTTAATTTGGGCAGTGGAGCACTAAGTGGGAGATTGGTCCAATCCAGCAGCAAATAGGAGAATTGGTGCTGTGCCGCTGTAATTTGGCGAATTAGGGTAGTGGAGCAGTAAAGGAGTAGGGAGAATTTGGGTCATTCTTGAGGCAATGACCTATCGTCAGAGTGTGTGCCCAGGCGGTGCCTCACTGTCGATGAGTCAGCATGAGACAGTGTCTCAGTGTCAGAGGCACGGTGAAGTACGGAACAAGGACATGGTCCAAAGATGCACGACATGGCTGTTTTGGGCAGTACAGCGCTAAATGATAGAATTGGGGCATTGCAGGACTGTAGGGGAGATGTGGTTCACTGTCACATGAAATTGGGAGAAATGATGCAGTGTGGGATTAAACGGCACAATTTGGGAATTGCAGCATTATATGTGTGAATTGCGTCAGTTTAGCTCTGAACAGGAGAATTGAGGTGGTGAAGCAATGAATGGCAGATTTGTGACAGAGCAGCAGTAAATGGGAGAATGTTCACTGCACAACACTAAAGGGGAGATGTAGTGCAGTGAAGCAGTAAATGGGAGAATTGATGCAGTTTTGCAGAAAGGGCGCAGAACAATACTGTATGGGAGAATTAAAGGTGCACACCTCTAAATGAGATAATGAGACAAAGGCGCTCAATCTGCTCTCGAACAATCCCACAGCACTGATTCTGTGACAAGTCACTTGGTCAGGACAGAACCATAGCCCATGACAATTAGGGTCTGACCAGCCGCGTGTCAGTCCTGAGACAGTGCTGCACAGGCAATGGGTCAGTCTTGAGATAGTGTCGCACCAGCAGAGGGCTATTGCTGAGGCAGTGACGTATCGTCAGAGGGTGTGCCTCACTCTCAGAGTATCGGCCTAAGGCTATGCTTCGCCGTCAGAGGTTCACCCTGAGGTAGTGTCTCAACGGTGATGCACCAAACGGGAGGCTTGTTGCAGTGTTACGCGAAATGGGAAAATTCAGTTAAAGTAGATCTAAGTGGGAGATTTGGAGCACTGTAGCTGTATAGGGGAGATCTGTTGCAATGTCGTACGAAATGGAAGAATTATGAAGTGCTGTAGCGAAAGGAATAATTTCGGCAGTGTAGAACAAAATCAGAGAATTGGGCCATTGCAGCACTAGAGGGAGAAGTGGTTCACTGTCACTCTAAATGGAATAATTGATGCAGTGCGGGACTAAATGTCAGTCCAGTGGGTGTGCAAGGCTGTGCCTCGCTGTCACAGAGTCAGCCTGAGTCTTTGGTTCACAGTCAGAGGGTTCCCCTGAGGCAGTGTCTCAACGGTGAAGCACAAAACGGGAGGCTTGCTGCAGTGTTGCACTAAATGGGATAATTGAGGCAAAGTAGCTCTCAGTGGAGGAATTGGGGCAGTGTACCTCGAAAGGGAAGATTTTCTGCACTGTCTGATTAACTGGAAGAATTATGCATTGCAGCACTAAATGGCATCATTTGGGCAGTGGAGCACTGACTGGGCGAATTGGTGCAAGGCAGCAATAAATGGGAAACTTGATGCAGTGCAAGGGAGAATTGTTTCAGTGTTGCAGGAAACTGCACAGGAGGCTATTGTGTGGGAGAATTAGAGTGCGCACCACGAAATGGGAGAATGGGTCCAAGGCACTCTATCTGCTCTCGAACAATCCAGCAGCACTGACTCTGTGACAAGTCACGTGATCAGGACAGAACCACAGCCATGACAACTATGTCGGACCAGCCACGGGTCAGTCCTGAGGCAGTGCTGCACCGTCGGTGGTTTAGTCCTGAGACAGAGTCTCACCGTCAGAGGGACAGCCTGAGACATTGCCTCACAGTCAGAAGGGCTGCCTGAGGCAATGCCTCACCGTCAAAGAGTCATTACTGAGGCAGTGAATTATCTTCAGAGGGTTTGAAAGGCAGTGCCTCAACATCAGAGAGTCACCCTGAGGTTGTGAATCACCGTCAGAGCGTCAGCCTGAGCCTCAACGTCAGAGTGAAGGTGAAGCACTAAACTGGAGGCATGCTGCAGGGTCACACTAAATGGGAGATTTGCGGCCTTGCAGCACTAGAGGGAGACTTGGTTCAATGTCGCAATAAATTGAAAAGTGGTGCAGTTCCGGACTAAATGACATAGTTTGGGCAGTGCAGCACTAAATGTATGGCTTGGGTTGATTTCACACGAAACGGGAGAATTGAGGTAGTTAAACACGAATTGGGAACAGTGTGGTAGTGTGGCAGTAAAAGGGAGACATGTTGCAGTGTACCACTAAATGGAAGAATTAGTGCAGTACAGCTCTGAACTGGAGTATTTGGGCTGTGTCGCACTAAATGGGTGATGTGAGGCATTTTAGCGCTAAATGGGAACGTCGATGTAGTGTAGGATTAAATGGGAGAGTTGGGGCAGTGCAATACCAAATGGGAGAATTATGACAGTTCAGCACGAAATGGGTGAATTGGTGCAGCTCTTCATAAATGGGAGAATTGGTTCAATGTTGCAGGAAATGGGAGAATTTGTGAAATGTTGCAGGAAATGAGGCAGGACAATTGGAGAAGGGAGAATTAGAGGAGAACTCCCCTAAACGTGCGAATGGCGCTTGGTGGTCAGTCACTTCCTCAGATCTGAACAACAGGCCGTGAAAATTAGTGTCTGACCAGCTGTGGGTCAGTCCTGAAGCAGTTCCTCACCGTCATTGTGCCAGTCCTGAGACAGTTAACTGATCATCAGAGGGTCAGGCTGAGGCACTGCCCTACCATCAGTGGGTCACACTGAGGCAGTGCCTCACCATCAGACGGTCATTCCTGCGTCAGTGACCCATCATCAGAGTGTGTGCCGACACAGTGCCTCACAGGCAGTGAGCTAGGATATGGCAGTGCCTCATCGTCCGGGGGACAGTATAGCACTAAACGGAAACTTATTGCAGTGTTGCACGAAATGAGAGAATTGGGGCATTGTAGCACTACGGGGAGATGTGGTTCAATTTCATACTAAATGGAAGAATTGATGCAGAGCAAGACTAAATGGCATAATTTGGTAGGTGCTGCACTGAATGTGTGATTTTGGGAATTTAGCGCTAAACGGGACAGTTGGGAGGCAGAGTAGCCCTGAATGGGAGATTTGTGGCAGTGCAGCAGTAAATGGGAGAATTCTGGCAAAGTAGCTCGACATGGAAGAACTGGGGCAGTCTAGCTCTCAAGGGAATATTTGTTGCATTGTCATAATAAATGGAAAAATTATGCAGTACAGCATTAAATGGGATACTTTGGGAAGTGGAGCACCAAATGGGAGATTTGGGGCAGTGTAGCACTAAATGGGAGATTGGTGCAATCCAGCAGTATATAGGAGAATTGGGGCAATGGAGCAGTAAATGGAAGAGTTGGCTATCGTCAGAGTGTGTGCCGAGGCGGTGCCTCACTGTGAATGAGTCAGCAGGAGCCAGTGTCTGAGTGTCAGCGGCACGGTGTACCACTACAGAAGGAGTTGGTCCAATGTTGCACTACATGGGTGAATTGGGGCAGTGCAGCTCTAAATGAGAGAATTCAGGCATTGCAGTACTGCAGCGGAAACTGTCGCATCAAATTGGGACTAAACGGCACAATTTGGGAAGTACAGCATTAAATCTGTGATTTGAGTTGAGCACCAAACGTGAGAATTGAGGTGGTGGAGCAGTGAATGGCAGATTTGCGACAGTGCAGCAGTAAATGGGAGAATGTTGGTAGTACAACACTAAATGGGAGAATTGGGGCAGTGCATCACCAAATGGGAGAAATGTGGCAGTTTAGCACTAAATGGGTGATTTGGTGTACTGCCGTTAAATTGTGCAGTGTTGCAGGAAACGGCGCAGGACAACACTGTCTGCGAAAGTTAAAGGTGCACACCACTAAATGGGAGAATGTGTCGAGGGCACTCTCACTGCTCTCGAACAATCCCACAACAATGACACTGTGACAAGTCACTTGATCAGGACAGAACCACAGACCATGGCATTTACTGTCTGACGGTCAGTCGTGAGGCAGTGTCTCAATGTCAGAGGGACGGTGAAGCACTGAACGGGAGGCTTGCTGCAGTGTTGCACGTAAAAGAAGGATTCTGGCAAAGTGGCTCGAAATGGATGAATTGGGGCAGTCTAGATCTACAGGGGATATTTTTTGCAATGTCGTACTAAATGACACAATTATGCAGTAAAAGGGATAATTCGGGCAGTGTGGCACAAACTGGGAGAGTTACAGCAGTGTAGCCCTAAATGGGAGACTGGTCCAATCCACCAGCAAATGGGAGTATCGGTGCTGTGCCGCCGTAATTGGGCGAATTAGGGTAGTGGAGCAGTAAATGGGAGAATTTGGGTCATTCTTGAGGCAGTGAACTATCGTCAGAATGTGTGCCCAGGCAGTGCCTCACTGTCGATGAGTCAGCATGAGACAGTGTCTCAGTGTCAGAGGCACAGTGTACCACTAAACAAGGACTTGGTCCAAAGTTGCACTACATGGCTGATTTGGGCACTGCAGCTCTAAATTATAGAATTGGGGCATTGCAGTACTGCAGGGGAGATGTTGTTCACTGTTACATTAAATTAGGAGAAATGATGCATTGTGGGATTAAATGGCACAATGTGGGAAGTGCAGCATTATATGTGTGAATTGGATCAGTTTAGCTCTTATCAGGAGATTTGAGGTGGTGCAGCAATGAATGGCAGATTTGTGACAGTGCAGCAGTAAATGACAGAATGTTCACAGCACAGCACTAAAGGGGAGATGTAGTGCAATGAAGCAGTAAATGGGAGAATTGATGCAGTTTTGCAGAAAGGGCGCAGGACAATACTTACTGTATGGGAGAACGAGAGGTGCGCACCTCTAAATGGGAGAATGAGTCAAAGGCGCTCAATCTGCTCTCGAACAATCCCAATGCACTGACTGTGACAAGTCACTTGGTCAGGACAGAACCATAGCGCATGACAATTAGGGTCTGACCAGCCGCGTGTCAGTCCTGAGACAGTGCTGTACACGCAGTGGGTCAGTCTTGAGACAGTGTCGCACCAGCAGAGGGCTATTGCTGAGGCAGTGACGTATCATCAGAGGGTGTGCCTCACTCTCATAGTGTCAGCCTGAGGCAATGCTTCGCCGTCAGAGGTTCACCCTGAGGCAGTGGCTCGACGGTGAAGCAGCAAACAGGAGGCTTTGTTGAACGAATTGGGAGAATTCGGGCGAAGTAGCTCTAAGTGGGAGATTTGGAGCTCTGTAGCTATACAGGGGAAATTTGTTACAGTGTCGTACTAATGGAAGAATTATGAAGTGCAGTAGCGAAAAGAATAATTTGGGCAGTGTAGAGCTAAATCAGAGCATTGAGCCAAAGCAGCACTACAGGGGAATGTGGTTCACTGTCACTCTAAATGGAATAAGTGATGCAGTGCGGGACTAAATGGCATAATTTGCGAAGTGCAGCACGAAATGTCTGACTTGGGGCCGTTTTGAACTAAACAGGAGAATTGAGGTGCTTTAGCACTGAATGGCAGTTTTGAAGTAATGCAGCAGTAAATGGGAGAATGTTGGCAGTACAACATCAAATGAAAGAATTGGTGCAATGCAGCAATAAATGGGAAATTTGTTGCAGTGCAGCAATATAAAGGAGAATTGGGGTAGAGGAGCAGTAAATTGTTGCAGTTTTGCTGGAAACGGCAGAGGACAATGCTGTATGGGAGAATTAGAGGTGCACACCACTAAATGGGAGAATGTGTCAAGGGCATTCTATCAGCTCTTGAACAATTTCACAACACTGACTCTATGATAACTCATTTGATCACGACAGAAACACAGCCCAAGCCAATTAGTGTCTGACCAGCCGCGAGTCAGTCGTGAAACAGTGCTGCACCGGCAGTGTGTCAGTCCTGAGACAGAACCTCCGCGAGAGTCAGCCTGAGGCTGTGCCTCACAGTCAGATGTTCAGCCTGACTCAGTGTCTCAATGTCAGAGGGAGAGTTGGGGCAGCGTAGTATAAAACGAGTGATTGTAACACTAAATGGGACATTGGTGCAGTGCAGCAGTAATTGGGAGAATTAGTGTCTGACCAGCTGTGTGTCAGTCCTGAGGCAGTACCGCACCAGCAGTGTATCAGTTCTGAGACAGAGACTCACTCTCGGGGCGAAAGCCTGAGGCTGTGCCAAATCGCCAGAGGGTTATTGCTGAGGGAGTGATGTATTGTCAGAGGGTGTGCAAGGCTATGCCTCGCCGTCAGAGAGTCAGTCTGAGGCTTTGCTTCACCGTCAGAGGGTTCGCCTGAGCCAGTGTCTCAAAGGTGAATCACAAAACGGGAGTCTTGCTGTGTGTTGCACTAAATGGGATAATTCAGGCAAAGTAGCTCCAAGTGGAAGAATTAGGGCAGTGTATCTCTAAAGGGGAGATTTTCTGTACTGTCGCATTAAATGGAAGAATTATGCATTGCAGCACTAAATGGCATAATTTGGGCAGTGGAGCACTGAATGGGCGAATTGGTGCAATGCAGCAATAAATGAGAAATTTGTTACAGTGCAAGGGAGAATTGTTTCAGTGTTGCAGGAAACTGCGCAGGAGAATATGGCATGGGAGAATTAGAGGTGCGCACCACTAAATGGGAAAATGGGTCCAGGGCACCCAATCTGCTCTCGAACAATCTAACAACACTGACTCTGTGACAATTCACGTGATCAGGACAGTACCACAGCGCATGACAATTAATGATTGACCAGCCGCGGGTCAGTCCTGAGGCAGTGCTGCACAGGCGGTGGGTCAGTCCTGAGACAGAGTCTCATCGTCAAAGGGAAAGCCTGGGACATTGCCTCACCGTCAGAGGGACAGCCTGAGTCAGTGCCTCACCGTCAGAGAGTCAGCCTGAGGCTGTGAATCACCGTCAGAGTGTCAGCCTAAGCTTCAACGTCAGAGGGACGATGAAGCACTAAACTGGAGGCTTGCTGCAGGGTCGCACTAAATGGGAGAATTGGGGCAGTGTTGCACTACAGGGGAGACTTGGTTCAATGTCGCACGAAATGGAAAATTCATGCAGTTCAGGACTAAATGACATACCTTGGGCAGTGCAGCACTAAATGTATGGCTTGGGTCGATTTCACACTATACGGGAGAATTGAGGAAGTTTAGCACCAATTGGGACCTGTGGGGCAGTGTGGCAGTGAAAGGGAGACGTGGTGCAGTGTAGCACTAAATAGAAGAATTAGTGCAGTACAGCTATAAACGGGAGTATTGGGGCTGTGTCGCATTAAATGGGTGATGTGTGGCATATTAGCGTTGATATAGTGTAGCACTAAATGGGAGAGTTCGGGCAGTGCAACACCAAATGGGAGATTATGACAGTTTAGCACGAAATGGGTGAATTGATGCAGCGATTCACAAATGGGAGAATTTGTTCAATGTTGCAGGAAATGGGAGAATTGGTGAAATGTTGCAGGAAATGGGGCAAGTCAATTGGGGAAGTGAGAATTAGAGGAGAACTTCCCTAAAAGTGCGAATGGCACTAGGTGGTCAGTCACTTCCTCAGATCTTAACAACAGGCCATGAAACTTACCGTCAGTGTGTCAGTCCTGAGACAGTGACTGATCATCAGAGGGTCAGGCTGAGGCACTGCCCGACCATCAGTGGGTCACACTGTGGCAGTGCCTCACCATCAGACGGTCATTCCTGCGTCAGTGACCTATCGTCAGAGTGTGTGCCGGCGCAGTGCCTCACAGTCAGTGAATCAGGATAAGACAGCGCCTCATCATCCGGGGGACAGTATAGAACTAAATGGGAGAATTGGCGCAGTGTTGCTCTAAATGAGAGAATTGGGTCATTGTAGCACTACGGGGAGATGTGGTTCAATTTCATACGAAATGGAAGAATTGATGCAGAGCAAGACTAAATGGCAAAATTTGGGAAGTGCTGCACTGAATGTGTGATATTGAGCAATTTAGCGCTAAACGGAACAGTTGGGCGGCAGAGTAGCACTGAATGGCAGATTTGTGGCAGTGCAGCAGTAAATGGGAGAATTCTGGCAAAGTAGCTCGACATGGAAGAACTGGGGCAGTCTAGCCCCAGGAAATATTTTTTGCATTGTCGTACTAAATGGAAAATTTATGCAGTGCAGCAATAAATGGGATACATTGGGAAGTGTAGCACCAAATGGGAGATTTGGGGCAGTGGAGCATTAAATGGGAGAATGGGGCAGTGCAGCACTAAATGGGAGATTGGTGCAATCCAGCAGTATATGGGATAATTGGGGCAGTGGAGCAGTAAATAAAAGAGTTGGGTTCAGTCTTGAGGCAGAGACCTATCGTCAGAGTGTGTGCCGTGGTGGTGCCTCATTGTCAGTTATTCAGCAGGAGCCAGTGTCTCAGTGTCAGAGATACGGTGTACCACTAAAGAAGGACTTGGTCCAATGTTGCACTACATGAGTGAATTGGGGTAGTGCAGCACTAAATGAGAGAGTTGGGGCATTGCAGCACTGCAGCGGAAATGTGGTTCACTGTCGCATGAAATTGGGACTAAACGGCACAATTTGGGAAGTGCAGCATTAAATCTGTTATTTGGTTCAGTTGAGCACGAAACGTGAGAATTGAGGTGGTGGAGTTCTGAATGGCAGATTTTCGACAGTGCAGCAGAAAATGGGAGAATGTTGGTAGTACAACACTGAACGGGAGAATTGGGGCAGTGCTTCACCAAATGGGAGAAATGTGGCAGTTTAGCTAAATTGGTGATTTGGTGTACTGCCGCATAAATTGTGGAGTGTTGCAGGAAACGGCGCAGGACAAAACTATATAGGAAAGTTAGAGGTGCGCAACACTAAATGGGAGAATGTGTCGAGGGCACTCTCACTGCTCTCGAACAATCCCACAACAATGACTCTGTGATATGGGTGATGTAATTTCTGCAGTTTAACTAAGGGTTAATAAGTAAGGGCGAACTATGAGACTGAATGTAAGTTAGCCTGGAAACAGGGAGAAACTGTTATGTCAAAAACATGGCGGTTTGTAACCTTGAATGAAACTGACGTAAGCTGTTAATTAAAACTAGGCTGCTATGAAGCTAGCTAACCTTGGCAATAATACAATAGAAGCTCTTAAAATATTAGAAACATACAGATAACCAAGGCCTGGGATAGAGAAAAATAATGTAATGTTTAAGAAACAGGTGGCCATGATACAATAGTAGCTCTCAGAATATTAGAAACATACAGAAAATCAAAGCGTTGGCAGAGAGAAGTGTGAAAGGTTTAGACCAATGGAATTGTTAAAAACAATATAAATCAAAGAATTGGCAGAGAAAAGCGTGAAATGTTTTAACCAATGGAATTGTCATTAATGTTTTTACATGTAAAAATAATGTATAAATATCAGTGCTGTAAAATCTTCCGTCGTGATTTTCCGAAGCTTTATTTTTTGGAAGCCGCCCAAACTTGCAAGTTTGAAATAAACATCCGTTGCTCATTTGTGTGTCTCGCAGCATTTCGATTTGCCACGGGAAAAGCGGTAGCCGGAGGGGATGAGGGCTGGTGCTGACAGCTTGGAGTTCGCCTCCTAGGACGGGACCTTGTGGACAGTCTCCCTTGAAGTCAAGGGTTAAAGGACAGTCCTCGGTCGGCAGAGTGTGGAGGCAGAACTCGGTTGATCTGAACCATAGCCCTAGTGTAGAGTAGTTAGCCGAGTGTCAGGGACTATTCTCCGGAGATTTAGAATACCTAGACAGAATTCACTTATAACAAATTTGGGGGCTCGTGTCCGGGATACTAAAAAGAACTCCCACGTGAGGCTCTGAATGATTCCGGGACACTGTGACACACACAGATATTTGAGCAAACGATGTGAATAGGAAGCGCTTATAATAAAGTAAAAGGTTGAAGTTTTGATAAGGTAACAGGTTGAGGTGTTATCTTGAGTCGGACAACTCCGTGCACCGATCAAGGTAAGAACCTTCTCTGGTATTTGGGTTTTTCGCGGAATTGAGAAGTGTACACTGCCTTGTAGACTCTGTGGTTGTGACAGGTAACCGGGAAATTAAGGGTTAACTTGGTAACCGGGATAAAAGGGTTGACTAAGTAACCGGAGTATAGCAAACAGGTT
Organism: Hemiscyllium ocellatum; assembly: GCF_020745735.1. NCBI lineage: Eukaryota > Metazoa > Chordata > Chondrichthyes > Orectolobiformes > Hemiscylliidae > Hemiscyllium > Hemiscyllium ocellatum. The sequence continues at coordinate 2,811,982 of NW_026869341.1, forward strand.
AGCCTGATGGGTGGCCAATGTTCAGGGTCGAAAAAGGAACGGGAAGACGAAACCCCGAAAATTCCCTCTGATAGATTCTACAGAGATTGTGGAGAGCGGAAGGGATTAGTTACAAACTGATAGTGTTGAACTCCGCTTCTGGATGGTCTCTATTATCCTTACGTAGAAGCCGTATAAGGGGGACAACTGAAGTTTATTTTTACCAGCAGCTTGCAGTAAGACCGGCAGAGAGAGAGAGTGCGAGAACAGCTAGCAAAACATTTAACCCTCTGTGATTCGGTTTGAATGCACATTTGTTTGTTGGTGATTGAATGAGGAAGTTTTATTCACTGGAGCTTGAGTTCCAGGATTGTTTTAAATGTGATTTTTACGTAAACTTAACATGATTTTTTTTTCAATATGTGAAGTACAGTTGAAGTTTTAGTTCAACAGTAGGCTGTCGGAAAAAAAGACGATAACTTCCATGGTTATTATCTGAGACCTTGGATTCGGCCATTAGAATTTTTTTTAACTTGAATTGACAAATTATTGTAAGACAGCTCTGATTATTTTACGACCTAAAGTATTGTAATTGAGAAATGATTGGTCAGGAGTACATAAGAAAACTAATTTTGGATCTAAATTTGGGTACTAAATCTGGGTAATTACAGTGGATTTCAAAATTGGGAACTGTATGCATTTTACATTTTAAATATTAAATACTGAATAAGTGGACGTAAATATATAAATATGTTTACAAGTTAGGAACAGGCTTTAAAGTTAGTCAAGCATGAATTAATAAATTGGTGTTTGAGGATATGAGAAGCTAGGAACATTGCAATATTTCTTAAAAAAAAAGGAAGAACGTAACGACTAAAGTGCCGATAGGGGACAAGGAGATTGTGTTTGTGTATGACCCCCTCAACAGTGGGGAGGTCGGAACATTTAAAAGGAAATGACGGTCCTGGTTGAGAATCCGATAGGATTGTCAGAACAAATTAATTTATTTTTGAGGCCCGGTCTGTATGTGTGGGCTGAGTTAATGTCTATTTTTGAATATACTATTTACTGGGGGAGAAAGGAGACTTATATGGGGATACTGGATAGGGAAAGTGTTAATTGAGATTTTAAAAAAAATCTAGTAGCAGCGCCGGTATTGAGCTTGCCGGACAATTTGGCATGAGAGGGGGATGGTTAGGGGTGAGGACAAATATCCCCTTCAGAACCCTAACTGGGACCACCACAATATAGAAGGGATAATACGTCAGACTTGCAAAATTTGATAATCCAAGGGATACAAACTTGCATCCCCAAACAACAAAATGTAGCCAAGGTTTTCGACCTGAGGCAGGGAAAGGACGAGTCTCCCTGTGCGTTCTTACACAGATTAAGGGAGTCGGTTCGGAAATGTTCGGGTATAGACCCAGATGGGGAAATAGGATGAGGGATGGTAAAGGTTCACTTCGTGACAAAGGCATGGCCTGATATCCAGAAGAAGTTACAGAAGATAGAGGACGGGAGCGGTAGAAATGAGTCGGAGTTGTTACAGGAGGTTCAGAAGGTATTTGTATAGAGAGACATAGTGGCGGAGGAATGGAAGGCTAAGTTAATGATAGAAGGGAGGACTGTGAGTCCCCTGGGAGGATGAATGAAGGACACAAGGATGTCGCGGAAGGTATAGAGGAAGTTGGCAGAAGGCTGGTGAAGAGAAGTGGAATGTCCAGGGTAAGGGCTATGGACAGTGGAGGCCGAAACCCGCAGGATGTTATCACTGTGGGAAACTAGGTCATTTCAAACGAGAATGCCCGGAGTTACGGAGTGAGAGAGAGGGCATCTACGGGATGGAATGTGAATAGGGAAAGGAGTCGGATAGATAAGGTGGATATCTAAATCTGAATATTTATGTATGTTTGAATGAGATGGGCCGGACCGATTAGGAGGAACGAACGGAAGCTGCTAGTATAACTGGGTATGTGGGTGTTTGAGTAAAATCTGTTTGTTGTAAGAGAGAGAGGATCTCTGTGTTGGTGCAGATCTATGCGTGTCTTTGTGTGTGTAAATCTGATTGTGAAAAATAAATTAGTCTCTGTGGATGTGAGAATTTGTGTTTGCGTATGGATCTTTTTGTGTGACATTCTCTGCGAAAATCTGTGTGGAAAAGTGCAAGTAAGAAATGCTGCAAGCTTTATCATGGTGTCTGTGAGAAAGAATCTGGCAGAAGGCTTCTCAGCTAACAAGCAGTTTAACACTTTGTGCTCTGGCTTGAATTCATCTGTTTGTTAATGGTTTTATGTGTGAAACTTGTTGTTTGTCATTTGATTCAGTGTGCTATTTTTGAGTGTAATTTTATGAATGCTCAACGTTATTTTCTTTCATGATATGATTTTATTAGAACTTAAGGAGGACCCTGATACTGGGAGAAAACAGCAGTATCGGTGGACTGTTTTAGCTGAAGGTTTTACCGAGTCACCAAACTTGTTTGGACAGATCCGAGAACAAGTTCTTGAGGGCTTGACTTTAAGGCCAACTTTAAAGTTAATTCAGTATGTGGACGACCTCCTGTTGTCCGGTCCCACCCAAACTGACACACAGCAGGGAACCAATGATTTATTAAACTACCTTGCAGTGAAGGGATTGCGAGTTAGTCAGAACAAACTACAGTATGTGGAATGGGAAGTAAGGTATTTAGGGCATTTGATCAGTCAAGGGCGGAAGAGAATACGCCCCGAAAGAATAAAGGGAATTGTAGAATTAGGACTACCCCGAACTAAGAGGGAACTCCGAAAGTTCCTGGGTTTGCTGGATTATTGCAGACTCTGGATAGATAATTATGCTACTCTTACGAAAAGGTTATAGCTGCAGCTAACAGAGGAGGCTCCGGACAGGGTTAAATGGGACCCAGAAGGAAAAGTGCTGATTGAAACTTTAAAGGAAAAATTAGTTACAGCACCGGTTTTGAGCTTGCCAGATTTTAATAAAGGTTTTCTACTCTTTATTAATGCCAAGCACGGGACGGCTTTCGGGGTCTTGACTCAGGAATGGGGTGGACATAGAAAACCTGTAGCTTTCCTCTCCGGAATCCTAGACCCCGTTTCACGGGGTTGGCCCGAATGTGTACAAGCAGTAGCAACCACTGCTAAGCTAGTGGAAGAAAGCCGGAAAATGACGTTTGGAGCACCACTGACTGTGGTTACACCTCACCAAGTCCGCACTATTCTGAATCAAAAAGCGGGACGATGGCTCACAGACTCCCGAATCCTGAAATATGAGGCAGTGCTCTTAGATAGAGAGGACCTTAAGATAGAGGTGGGCGCATGTTTAAATCTGGCTGACTTCGTATGGAAAGGAGGACCATTCATGAGATTGAGTGCAAGGTAGTAATAAGTTAGAACAATTCCAAATTCACATGAGGGGTGGTATCCACCTTCAGGAAAATGAGGCAGGGGAGCAGGGGCTCTAGGGGCAAATGTACACAGTTACACAGAGAGATGGGCTGCCGGTGAGGTAGGGGAGCAGTGGCTTCGGAATAGATGTACAAAGAAATAGGCTGCTGATAAGGCAGGGAGGAACAGAAACTCTGAGGGCAGATGCGATTTAATATGGGTAACTTGAGAGTGAGTTTCAGAACGTTGAGACAGTAAGTAGACTGTATTGCGCTGAGAAGTGGAGTTTTAAAGATGCAAGATGAAAGGATGGGAAACATAATTAAAAATGTTACTGACAACCGACCCTGGACAGTTCCCTATGTAGAGCAGTGACCTCCGGGAAAGGGGGGGAAGATCTGCCACATGGGGACTGCCCAGGCAGCAGTACTGGAGACTGGGAGTGGATATACTTGGGGAAAAGAGTTAGCACTTGAAGACCTGGTGGTCGAGGGGAGGTCGCTATGAGCTCCGACGCGCAGACACAGGAGACAGTGACAGGCAGACATAGACAGAGAGACCAACACCGTATGAGAGAGAGAGAGAGAGAGAGAGAGAGAGAGAGAGAGAGCAATCGGCTGTGTGAGAGGACCTACAGAGAGAGAACAGAAGCTATTACATTTTGTTGTGTTTCTGGCTGAAAGTCATCTGTTCGTTAGTGCATGAATGTTTGAGTGTTTATCACCTAGAGCTTGAGTCACGAGATATGTGTATATGTAAATATGTTGAGACCCTGGGCGTCGCTGTTTCTCGTTTACTCCACCAGGGACTCCTGACTCAGACTCCACCTCTGGATTTCGCTGTGCACACTATTGAACCCGGTGAATGGGTTTTGATCAAACGTTGGCAACAGCAAACTCTCGAACTTGTGTGGGACGGCCCGTTCCTAGTACTCCTCACCACTGAACGGCGGAGACAGGCTGGCAAAGGGCCAGTAACCTCTCCAGTTAAGAAAGGAGTCCGGACAGCCGAATCAACACGTGACCCACTGAAACTCAGACTGAACAGACTTTGAGTAACTGATTATACAGTGGCGACGCGAGCGCGGGGATTATTTAACCTTGTTTTGTGCTTTGATATATTGTTTAAGTTCTTAGCACTAGTCACAATTATGCTGCTATTCCTGTTACTTCTGAGTTTTGCTCATATATCTTTTTCAGATGTTGTGTTAATGATTTCTGTTTCGGAATTTCCACAAGTTATAAAGGTCAATGCTTGCAGCCTAGTAGAATGCCCAGATGTAGAGTTTCAAAGGGAATATCTTTCCTCCAAGATATTTCTTCACACCCTACCGAACACAAGGTTTGGGTCGCAAAAGCCACCGCCTGGCATCACTATCCATAGAGCCCCCTTTAGCCCAGCCCTAAACTGTTTTGACAGGAAGCATCATCCGATATATCTCACCATTAAAAATTCTTCCTCTGAAGACTCATTTCCCCGTAAAAATGGGTCCCAACTCCTTAGTAATGATTTAAAGATAGTGATGACAGGGTAGGGGAAGCGTTTTGTGGGCTGCTGTTTTCGAATTTGCGTCAGACAAAGACAGCCTTTGGGATTCCTTCATTCTAAATTGCAAATTTTAACCCCTTCCACTGATCCGAATTCACTAAAAATTATAGAGGTAAAAGACTTGAGACAGACTCTTGAAATAGAAGTTGGATACGGAGATACAAATGCCTGGGTTGAATAGGTAAAAAGCCTGAACAAAAGCAATTGCTATGCATGTGCCTACGGCAGGACAGTGTCTCAGGTGGTTCCCTTTCCCCTCGGGTGGGAGCGAAACAAACAGGTCATGGAAAGTATGATAGCCCTATATCAGGATGAGACTGCATGGAATAATCCGAATTGTACCTCCCTGTCTTTGATGTTTGATGTTCCCTCCTTTGGAGAAACGAAAGACACAAGCTCCCCCTGTATTTTCGGCTGCTGTTGGAAACCACACGTCGTGTGTGCATAGACAAGGTCGATCTAGCGATTTGGGGTAGCTGAGATTGTGTTCAGCAATTAAAAACGTTACTGAAGCGGAGGAAGGAAGAAACGTCACAGCTTTAAATGTTCCCCGAGCGGATCTGTGGTGGTACTGTGGAGTCAAACTACTGAGACCCACCCTGCCCACAGATTGGAAGGGGATATGTGCGATTGTACAATTGGCAATTCCATTCACCTTGGCATTTGAGGGAGAACAGATAGTCGGAACAAAGGGAAGGGATAGGAGATCGCTGTTGCCCACTTCTTTTGATGATAAGATTTATCTTGACTCAATAGGGGTCCCTAGGGGAGTGCCTGATGAGTTCAAAGCTCGTAACCAAATTGCAGCAGGCTTTGAGTCATCCCTGTTCTGGTGGGTCACTATAAACAAGAATGTCGATTGGATAAACTATATTTATTATAACCAAGCACGATTTATTAACCATACTAGAGATGCAGTCAAGGGTCTGTCGGAACAACTGGATGCTGCCAGTCGTATGGCTTGGGAAAATAGATTGGCCTTTGATATGCTCCTGGCTGAAAAGGGGGGTGTTTGTGCCATGATCGGCTCTCAATGCTGCATTTTTATTCCTAAAAACACAGCCCCTGATGGCTTGGTCACCCGTGCCTTGGAGGGACTTAAGTCACTGGCAGAGGAAATAACTGAAAATTCAGGAGTTAATACAGATTGGACTGGCTGGCTAGAGCGGTGGTTCGGTAAATGGAAGGGGGTGATGGTCTCAGTAATGGTTACACTTCTGTTGGTAACAGGGGTCTTAATCGCTTTAGGCTGTTGTATAATTCCCTGTCTACGGGGCCTGATTACCGGCCTTATTGAAACGGCCCTGATGAAGGGCGACCCGCGTACAGTAATGGGCATTCACCTCCAGACTGATGCTGATGATCCTGAGGCTGATTGGGATAGAGAGGCCATGATTATGCTGCAGAAATTACAGACTGTATAAAAAGACAGGGGGGATTGATATGGGTGATGTAATTTCTGCAGTTTAACTAAGGGTTAATAAGTAAGGGCGAACTGTGAGACTGAATGTAAGTTAGCCTGGAAACAGGGAGAAACTGTTATGTCAAAAACATGGCGGTTTGTAACCTTGAATGAAACTGACGTAAGCTGTTAATTAAAACTAGGCTGCTATGAAGCTAGGTAACCTTGGCAATAATACAATAGAAGCTCTTAAAATATTAAAAATATACAGATAACCAAGGCCTGGGATAGAGAAAAATAATGTAATGTTTAAGAAACAGGTGGCCATGATACAATAGTAGCTCTCAGAATATTAGAAACATACAGAAAATCAAAGCGTTGGCAGAGAGAAGTGTGAAAGGTTTAGACCAATGGAATTGTTAAAAACAATATAAATCAAAGAATTGGCAGAGAAAAGCGTGAAATGTTTTAACCAATGGAATTGTCATTAATGTTTTTACATGTAAAAATAATGTATAAATATCAGTGCTGTAAAATCTTCCGTCGCGATTTTCCGAAGCTTTATTTTTTGGAAGCCGCCCAAACTTGCAAGTTTGAAATAAACATCCGTTGCTCATTTGTGTGTCTCGCGGCATTTCGATTTGCCACGGGAAAAGCGGTAGCCAGAGGGGATGAGGGCTGGTGCTGACAGCTTGGAGTTCGCCTCCTAGGACGGGACCTTGTGGACAGTCTCCCTTGAAGTCAAGGGTTAAAGGACAGTCCGCGGTTGGCAGAGTGTGGAGGCAGAACTCGGTTGATCTGAACCATAGCCCTAGTGTAGAGTAGTTAGCCGAGTGTCAGGGACTATTCTCCGGAGATTTAGAATACCTAGACAGAATTCACTTATAACAGTACTGACTCTCTGACAGTGTGGAAGTGACCCTGTACTGACCCTCCGACAGTGTGGCCCAATCTCAGGACAAAACCTCTGACAGTGCAGCTCTCCATCAGAACTGATCCATTGACAGTGTAGCACTCCATCAGAGCTGACACTCTGACAGAACAGCACTCCCTCAGTACTGACCCTCTGACAGTACAGCACTACCTCAGTACTGACCCTCTGACAGTGCAGCACTCCCTCAGTACTGATCCTCTGACAGTGCAGCACTCTCTCAGTACTGATCCTCTGACAGTGCAGCACTCTGTCAGTACTGACCCTCTGACAGTGCAGCACTCCCTCAGTACTGACCCTCTGACAGTGCGGCTCTCCCTCAGAACTGATCCTCTGACAGTGCAGCACGCCCTCAGTACTGACCCTCTGACAATGCTGCACTCCCTCCACACTGATCCTCTGACAGTGCAGCTCCCCCTCAGTACTGACCCTCTGACAGTGCAGCTCTCCCTCAGTACTGACCCTCTGACAATGCTGCACTCCCTCAGTACTGACCGTCTGACAGAGCAGCATTCCCTCAGTACTGATCCTCTGACAGTGCTGCACTCCCTCAGTACGGACAATCTGACAGTGCAGCACTCCCTCATTACTGACCATTTGACAGTGCAGCACTCCCTCAGTACTGACCCTCAGACTGCGCGGCACTATCTCAGTACTGACCCTCTGACAGCGCAGCACTCCCTCAGTACTGACCCTCTGACAATGCTGCACTCCCTCCACACTGATCCTCTGATAGTGCAGCTCTCCCTCAGTACTGACCCTCAGACAGTGCAGCACTCCCTCAGTACTGATCCTCTGACAGTGTAGCACTCTCTCTGTACTGACCCTCAGACTGCGCAGCACTCCCTCAGTACTGACCCTCTAACTGCGCGGCACTCCCTCAGTACTGACCCTCTGACAGTGCAGCAATCCATCTGCACTTACCCTCTGACAGTGCGGCCCTCCCTCAGAACTGATCCTCTGACAGTGCAGTACTCCCTCAGTACTGACGCTCTGACTGTGCTGCACTCCCTCAGGACTGACCATCTGACAGTGCAGCATTCCCTCAGTACTGACCCTCTGACAGTGCAGCATTCCCTCAATAATGACCCTCTGACATTGCTGCACTCCCCCAGCAGTGACCCTCTGACAGTGCAGCACTCTCTCAGCAATGACCCTCTGACAGTGCGGCACTCCCTCAGTACAGACGATCTGACAGTGCAGCACTCCCTCAGTACTGACCGGCTTACAGCGCGGCACTCCCTCAGTGCTGACCCTCTGACAGCGCAGCACTCCCTCAGTACTGACCCTCTGACAATGCAGCACTCCCTCCACACTGATCCTCTGACAGTGCAGCTCTCCCTCAGTACTGACCCTCAGACAGTGCAGCACTCCCTCAGTACTGAACCTCTTACAGTGCAGCATTCCCTCAATACAGACCCTCTGACAGTGCAGCACTCCCTCAGTACTGACCATCTGACAGTGCTGCACTCCCTCAGTACTGACCCTCTGACAGTGCAGCACTCCCTCAGTACTGACCGTCTGACAGCGCGGCACTCCCTCAGTGCTGACCCTCTGACAGCATGCACTCCCTCAGTACTGACCCTCTGACAATGCAGCACTCCCTCCACACTGATCCTCTGACAGTGCAGCTCTCCCTCTGTACTGACCCTCAGACAGTGCAGCACTCCCGCAGTACTGATCCTCTGACAGTGTAACACTCTCTTTGTACTGACCCACTGACAGTGCAACGCTCCCTCAATACTGACGCTCTGATAGTGTAGCACTCTCTCTGTAATGAACCCCTGACAAAGCTGCACTCTCTCCACACTGACACTCTGACAATGCTGCATTCCCTCCACACTGATCCTCTGACAGTGCTGCACTCCCTCAGTACTGACCCTCTGACAGTGCAGCACTCCCTCTGTAATGACACTCTGACAGCGCGGCACTCCCTCAGTACTGACCCTCTGACAGCGCAGCACTCCCTCAGTACTGACCCTCTGACAATTCTGCACTCCCTCACTACTGACCCTCTCACAGTGCAGCACTCCCTCAGTACTGACTCTCTGACAGTGCAGCACTCCCTCTGTAATGACCCTCTGAAACAACACCCTCGGAACTGACACACTGACCAAGTAGCGCTCCCTAAGTAATGACCCTTTGACATCCATCACTCTCTCAGTACTGACCCTCTGGCAATGCAGCAATCACTCAGTACTGACTGTCGGACACATAGTGTGGCGCTCCATCAGTACTGACCCTCTCACAGCGCGCTGATCCCTCACTACTAACCCCGTCAGTATGTGCCGATCCCTCATTTCTAACCCTTTCACAGTGCAGCGCTCCCTCAGTAGTAACCCTCTCACAGTGCGACACTCTGACAGCATGGCCATCCATTAGCACTGACCCGCAGAGAGTGTGCACTTCACCATTGCTGACTCTCTCACTGCATAGCAATCCCCCCGTCCTGACTCTCTGACAATGCTGCACCCCCTCCACACTGACCCTCTGACAATGCTGCACTCCCTCCACACTGACCGTCTGACAGTGCAGCATTCCCCCAGTACTGACCCTCTGACAGTGCAACAATCCCTCAGTACTGAACCTCTTACAGTGCAGCATTCCCTCAATACAGACCCTCTGACAGTGCAGCACTCCCTCCACACTGACCCTCTGATAATGCTGCATTCCCTCCACACTGACCCTCTGACAATGCTGCACTCCCCCACACTGACCCTCTGAAAATGCTGCACTCCCACACACTGACCCTCTGACAATGTTGCACTCCCTCCACACTGACCCTCTGACAATGCTGCACTCCCTCCACACTGATCCTCTGATAATGCTGCACTCCCACACACTGACCCTCTGACAATGCTGCACTCCCTCCACACTGATCCTCTGACAATGCTGCACTCCCACCACGCTGATCCTCTGATAGTGATGCTCTCCCTCTGTACAAACCCTCTGACAGTCTGGAAGTGACTCTGTACTGACCCTCCGATAGTGTGGCCCAATCTCAGGACAAAACCTCTGACAGTGCAGCTCTCCATCAGAACTGACCCATTGATAGTGTAGCACTTCATCAGAGTTGACATTCTGACAGTACAGCACTTACTCAGTACTGACCCATTGACAGTGCAGCACTCCCTCATTACTGGCCCATTGACAGTACAGCACTTCCTCAGTATTGACCCTCTGACAGTACAGCACTCCCTGAGTACTGACCCTCTGACAGTGCAGCACCACATCAGTACTGACCCTCTGACAGTGCAGCAGTCCCTCAGTACTGACCGTCTGACAGTGCAGCACTCACTCAGCACTGACCCTCTGACAGTGCAGCACTCCCTCAGTACTGACCATCTGACAGTGCAGCACTCCCTCTGTACTGACCCTCTGACAGCGCGGCACTCCCTCAGTACTGACCATCTGACAGCGCAGCACTCCCTCAGTACTGACCCTCTGACAATTCTGCACTCTCTCCACACTGATCCTCTGACAGTGCAGCACTCCCTCAGTACTGAATCTCTGACAGTGTAGCACTCTCTCTGTACTGACCCTCTGACAGTGCAATACTACCTCAGTACTGACCCTCTGATAGTGTAGCACTCTGTCTGCAATGACCCTCTGACAATGCAGCACTCCCTCCACACTGACACTCTGACAATGCTGCACTCCCTCCACACTGATCCTCTGACAGTGCAGCTCTCCCTCAGTACTGACCCTCTGACAGTGTAGCACTCCCTCAGTACTGACCTCTAACAGTGCAGCACTCCCTCAGTACTGATCCTCTGACAGTGTAGCTCTGCCTCAGTACTGACCCTCTGACAATGCAGCTCTCCCTCACTACTGACCCTTTGACAGTGCAGCACTCCCTCATTGCTGACCCTCTGACAGTGCAGCACTCCCTCTGTAATGACCCTCTGAAACAACACCCTCAGAACTGACACACTGACCAAGTAGCGCTCCCTAAGTAATGACCCTTTGGCAGTCCATCACTCTCTCAGTACTGACCCTCTGGCAATGCAGCAATCACTCAGTAATGGCTGTCGGACACTTAGTGTGGCGCTCCATCAGTACTGACCCTCTCACAGCGCGCTGATCCCTCACTACTAACCCCGTCAGTGTGTGCCGATCCCTCAGTTCTAACCCTTTCACAGTGCAGCGCTCCCTCAGTAGTAACCGTTTCACAGTGCGACACTCTGACAGCATGGCCATCCTTTAGCACTGACCAGCAGAGAGTGTGCACTTCATCATTGCTGACTCTCTCACTGCATAGCAATCCTCCCGTCCTGACTCTCTGACAATGCTGCACTCCCTCCTCACTGACCCTCTGACAATGCAGCACTCACCCCACACTGACCTTCTGATATTGCTGCACTCCCACACACTGACCCTCTGACAATGCTGCACTACCTCCACACTGATCCTCTGACAATGCTGCACTCCCTCCATACTGACCCTCTAACAATGCTGCGCTTCCTCCATACTGACCCTCTGACAATGCTGCACTCCCTCCACGCTGACCCTCTGACAATGCTGCACTCCCGCCACACTGACCCTCTGACAATGCTGCACTCCCTCTACACTGACCCTCTGACAATGCTGCACTCCCTCCATACTGATCCTCTGGTAATGCTGCAGTCCCACACACTGACCCTCTGACAATGCTGCACTCCCCTCACACTGATCCTCTGACAATGCTGCACTGCCTCCACATTGACCCTCTGACAATGCTGCACTCCCTCCACACTGATCCTCTGACAATGCTGCATTCCCTCCACACTGACCCTTTGACAATGCTGCACTCCCTCCATACTGATGCTCTGATAGTGATGCACTCCCTCTATGCTGACTCTCTGACAGTGTGGAAGTGACCCTGTACTGACCCTCCGACAGTGTGGCCCAATCTCTGGACAAAACCTCTGACAGTGCAGATCTCCATCAGAACTGACCCATTGACAGTGTAGCACTCCATCAGAACTGACACTCTGACAGTACAGCACCCCCTCAGTACTGACCCTCTGACAGTGCAGCACTCCCTCACTACTGACCCTCTGATAGTTCTGCAATCCCTCAGTACTGACCCTCTGACAGTACAGCACCCCCTCAGTACTGACCCTCTGACAGTGCAGCACTCCCTCACTACTGACCCTCTGACAGTTCTGCGATCCCTCAGTACTGACCCTCTGACAGTGCAGCACTTCCTCAGTACTGACCCTCTGACAGTGCAGCACTCCCTCAGTGCTCACTCTCTGACAGTGCAGCACTCCCTCAGTCCTGACCCTCTGACTGTGCAGCACTCCCTCAGTACTGACCCTCTGACAGTGCAGCACTCCCTCACTACTGACCCTCTGACAGTGCTGCAATCCCTCAGTACTGACCCTCTGACAGTGCAGCACTCCCTCAGTACTGACCCTCTGACAGTGCAGCACTCCCTCAGTGCTCACTGTATGACAGTGCAGCACTCCCTCAGTCCTGACCCTCTGACTGTGCAGCACTCCCTCAGTACTGATCCTCTGACAGTGCAGCACTCCCTCACTACTGACCCTCTGACAGTGCTGCTCTCTCTCTGTACTGACCCTCTGACAGTGCTGCTCTCTCTCTGTACTGACACTCTGAATTATCACTCACTCAGCACTGACACTCTCACTGTGTAGCGCTCCCTCAGTACTGACCTTTTGATAATGCATGCTCCCTCAGTGCTGACCCTCTGACAGTGCAACACTCCCTCAGTGCTGACCCTCTGACAGTGCAGCACTCCCTCAGTACTGACCCTCTGATGGTGCAATGCTCTCAGAGTACAGAGCCTCAGACAGTGTCGCATTCCCTCTGGACTGAACCTCTGACAGTGTGGTGCTCCCTCAGTACTGACCCTTTGACAGTGTAGTACTCTTCAGAAATGGCCTTCTAGTAATGAAGCAGTCCCTAACTACTGACTGTCTGACAGTGCGGTGATCCCTCAGTACTGACCATCTGGCAATGCAGCACTCCCTCAGTCCTGACCCTCTGACAATGCTGCACTCCCTCAGTACTGACTGTCCGACAGTGCGGTGATCCCTCAGTACTGACCCTCTGGCAATGCAGCACTCCCTCAGTACTGACCCTCTGACAGTGCAGCACTCCCGCCACACTGACCCTCAGACTGCGCGGCACTCCCTCAGTACTTACCCTCTGACAGCGCAGCACTCCTTCAGTACTGAACCTCTGACAATGCTGCACTCCCTCCACACTGATCCTCTGATAGTGCAGCACTCCCTCACTACTGACCCTCTGACAGTGCAGCACTCCCTCAGTATTGACCCTCTGACGGTGCAGCACTCCCTCAGTACTGACTCACTGACAGTGCAACACTCCCTCAGTACTGACCCTCTGACAGTGCAGCACTCCCTCAGTACTTACCCTCTGACAGTGCAGCACTCCCTCAGCACTGACCCTCTTTTTTCTATTTCATGGAGTCTCGTGAAAATGTGGAGACATAGGGTTTGCAGTTTCTGAGGAAGTATGAGTGAGACACACAAACCTAGCCCTGTCTGAAACTCTCTGTCATAGACTATTCAGAGGCACAGAGTCAAGAGATGCACAGCTTGGAAACAGACCCTCCTATACAACTCGTCCATACCAACCAGATATTCTCATCTCATTTCATTCCATTTGCTAGCACTTCGCTGATATCTCTCTGAATCCTTCTTATTCACATACTCATCCTGATGGCTTTCGAATGTCACAATTGTACCAGCCCCCATCACTTCCTCTGGCAGCTTCCTGCATGCCCTTGAATAAGTGCTCAAACATTCATACTGTCGATACAAACTCCAATAAACACCAACCTACAAAAGGCTATCATTGTCATCTTCAATTGCTTCATCGTTATGCCTATTTCAACACAGGTAAAGAAACAGTCTTAGTGACCATCCACCGTCACCCTGTAATAAACTTATTTTCAAATGTGGCTTGCATGTGATTCCCACACCCTCTAATAGTTACCTGGAAGGCGGGGGTGAGCTGTACTCTCCTGCTGCAGTCCTTGGGGGTCCCACAGTGATGTTAGGGAGGGAGCTCCAGGATTTTGACCTGAACCATGTAAAGAGCTCTCTTACTGGAGTACCTTTTTAAAGTTGGGAAGTTAGTATAGACCAGGAGGACCCGAGAGCTGCTGTCCTGTCGAGAGAGAGGCCTGGTGGGTGACACACCTCAGGTGAGGGGCGAGGTTGAGAAGCTGGGGCCTTCATGGTAATTTCAGACATGATAGAGATTGAACCAGCAGTGTTGGCATCACGGGCCTGTTAGTTGAGGTAACTGACCCCCCTTTGTAGCCGAGGGATTCAATCCCTTGAACAGAGCAAGCTTGAGAATTCAACACTAAAACCAATCTGTACGGACCCGCTGGAGACCTGAAACATCAATACAGAGATTGCTGAAGAAGCTAAGCATGTCTGGCAGCATCTCTGATGGGAGAGGGAGAAAGAGACAGACAGAGTTCACCTTTCAATCCAGTGATTTCTGCGGGAAAGCTCCTTCAGAACAGACCGTTTTGAGGAAGGGTCCCTTGAAATGTGAATTGTTCCTCTCTCTCCTCACCGTTGCTACTGAATATCCCCAGCCATCTGTTTGCTTGAGAATTTGATCTGAGCTGATCCAAGCATCACTGAGTCATTGAGTCTGTGTTCAATGCCCTGAGGCTGCTTCTGCTGAAAGTTGACAAACAGGTTTACGAGGTTCTTTGGGGATAAACATACTGGGGGATGGTTTATAATGTATTGAGGGAGCCCTACCTGTCAGTACAGGGTGCAGATTGTCGAAAGGTACACATACACTTCATAGATCATAGAACATAGAACAGTACAGCACAGAACAGGCTCTTCAGCCCACGATGTTGTGCCGACCATTGATCCTTATGGAACGTAAACTTAGTGTACAAACCCTCACATTTCTGTGACCATATGCATGTCCAGCAGTCTCTTAAATGTCCCCAATGACCTTGCTTCCACAACTGCTGCTAGCAATGCATTCCATGCTCCCACAGCTCTCTGTGTAAAGAACCCGCCTCTGACATCCCCTCTGTACTTTCCTCCAACCAGCTTAAAACGATGACCCCTCGATTTAACATTTTCTGCCTTGGTAAAAAGTCTCTGGCTATCAACTCTATCTATGCCTCTCATTATCTTGTACAACTCAATTAGGTCCCCTCTCCTCCTCCTTTCCTCCAATGAAAAAAGTCCGAGCTCAGTCAACCTCTCTTCGTAAGATAAAACCTCCAGTCCAGGCAGCATCCTGGTAAACCTCCTCTGAACCCTTTCCAAAGCATCCACATCTTTCCTGTAATAGGGTGACCAGAACTGGACGCAGTATTCCAAGTGCGGTCTAACCAAAGTTTTATGGAGCTGCAACAATATCTCACGGTTCTTAAACTCAATCCCCCTGTTAATGAAAGCCAAAACACCATATGCTTTCTTAACAACCCTGTCCACTTGGGTAGCCATTTTAAGGGATCTATGTACCTGCACACCAACATCCTTCTGTTCCTCCGCACTGCCAAGAATCCTGTCTTTAATCCTGTACTCAGCTTTCAAGTTCGACCTTCCAACATGCATCACTTCACATTTATCCAGGGTGAACTCCATCTGCCACCTCTCAGCCCATCTCCGCATCCTGCCAATGTCCCGCTGCAGCCTACATAAAGCCCTCTATACTGTCAACGACATCACCAACCTTCGTGTCATCTGCAAACTTGCTGACCCATCCTTCAATCCCCTCATCCAAGTCATTAATAAAAATTACAAACAGTAGAGGCCCAAGGACAGAGCCCTGTGGAACATCACTCACCACTGACTTCCAGGCAGAATATTTTCCTTCCACTACCACTCGCTGTCTTCTGTTGGCCAGCCAATTCTGTATCCAAACAGAAGTAGTAGTTTCTTCCCACGTCTTTGGACTGTGGGAAGAAACCGGAGCACCCGGAGGAAACCCACGCAGACACAGGGAGGATGTGCAAACTCCACACAGACAATTGCCCGAGGCTGGAATCGAACCTTGGTCCCTGGTGCTGTGAGGCAGCAGTGCTCACCACTGAGCCACCGTGCTGGCCAACCCTTGAGGGACACCACACAGGGAATTCAGAAAGGAAATCAGAGAGGGTATCACAGCTACAGACGTTACCATTGTCGAGGAGCGTCTGCCTACTGAGTCAGTATGGGTGGAAATTAGGAACGGTAAGGGAGCAGTTACCTCATTGCCCCCCCCCCCCCCAACAGCAGCAGGGAGACTGAGGAAAGCATAGATCGGCAGATTTTGGAAAAGTGTGAATGGAGTAGGGTTGTTGTAATGGGTGACTTTAACTTTCCCAATATTGATTGGAACATCCTTCGAGCAGATGGTTTGGATGGAGCTCTTTTTGTAAGGTGTGTTCAGGAGGGTTTCCTAACTCAGTACATTAAAGCGGCCGACGAGGGGAGAGGCCATTGGTGGGCCGACGAGGGGAGAGGGGATTTGGTGCTCGGCAATGAGCCTGGGCAGGTGTCAGATCTTGTGGTGGGAGAGCATTTTGGTGATAGTGACCACAACTGCCTCGCATTGTACATAGCTATGGAGAAGGAGAGAAGCATGTACAATGGGAGGGTATTTAATTGGGGAAAAGGATACTATGGTACTATCAGACGTGGGTTAGGAAGCATGGACTGGGAGCAATTGTTCCATAGAAAGGGCACTATAGACATGTGGAGACGGTTTAAGGAACAGTTGTTGCGACTGATGCATAAATATGTTCCTCTGAGATAGGCAAGAAGGGGTAAGATAAAGGAACCTTGGATGACGAGAGTGGAGGAGCTTCTCGTCAAAATAAAGAAGGCCACTTACGTAAGGTGGAGGAAGCTAAGGTCTTGCTCAGCTGTAGAGGATTACAGGCAGGCGAGGAAGGAGCTCAAAAATGGTCTGAGGAGAGCCAGGAGGGAGCACGAGAAAGGCTTGGCAGGAAGGATTAGGGAGAATCCAAAGGCATTTTACACGTATGTGAGGAATAAGAGAATGATCAAATAAGGAGTAGAAACGATCAGGGATAGCATAGGGAACTTGTGTGTAGAGTCTGAGGGGGTACGGGGAGCCCTAAATGGATTTTTTGCTTCTGTCTTTACTAAAGAAAAGGACCTTGTAGTGAATGAAACCATTGAGGAGCAGGTAAGCATGCTGGAACGGATAGAGATTGAGGAAGCTGATGTGCTGAAATTTTTGACGAATGTTAAGATTGACAAGTCTCCAGGGCCAGACCAGATTTGTCCTCGGCTGCTTTAGGAAGAGAGAAGTGTGACGGCTTCGCCGCTTGCGAAGATCTTTGCATCCTTGCTATCCACTGGAGTCGTACCTGAGGACTGGAGGGAGACAAATGTAATTCCTCTCTTCAACAAAGGAAATAGGGAAATCCCCAGCAATTACAGACCAGTCAGTCTCACGTCTGTCGTCTGCAGAGTGTTAGAAAGGATTCTGAGGGATAGGATATATGACCCTCTGGAAGAGCATGGTTTGATTAAATGCAGTCAGCACGGCTTTGTGAGGGGCAGATCATGCCTCACAAATCTTATTGAGTTCTTTGAGAATGTTACTAGACAAGTTGATGAGGGTCGAGCGGTGGATGCTGTGTATCTGGACTTCAATAAGGCATTTGATAAGGTTCCCCATGGTAGGCTCATTCAGAAGGTCAGGAGGAATGGGATACAGGGAAATGTAACTGTCTGGATACAGAATTAGCTGGTCGACAGAAGACGGCGAGTGGTAGTGGAAGGAAAGTATTCTGCCTGGAAGTCAGTGGTGAGTGGTGGGCTCTGTCCTTGGGCCTCTACTCTTTTTTTTTACTTTGATTAATGACTTGGATGAGGGGATTGAAGGATGGGTCAGCAAGTTTGCAGACAACACAAAGGTTGGAGGTGTCGTTGACAGTATAGAGGGCTGTTGTAGGCTGCAGCGGGACATTGACAGGATGCAGAGATGGGCTGAGAGGTGGCAGATGGTGTTCAACCTGGATAAATGTGAAGTGATGCATTTTGGAAAGTCGAATTTGAAAGCTGAGTACAGGATTAAGGCAGTTCGAAGGAACAGAGAGATCTTGGTGTGCACGTACATAGATCCCTTAAAATGGCCACCCAGGTGGACAGGGTTGTGAAGAAAGCATTTCATGTTTTGGCTTTCATTAACAGGGGGATTGAGTTTAAGAGCCGTGAGATATTGTTGCAGCTCTATAAAACTTTGGTTCGAACGCACTTGGAATACTGTGTCCAGTTCTGGTCACCCTATTATCGGAAAGATGTGGATGCTTTGGAGAGGGTTCAGAGGAGGTTTACCAGGATGCTGCCTGGAATAGGTGGCTTATCTAACGAAGAGAGGTTGACTGAGCTTGGACTTTTTTCATTGGAAAAAAGAAGAAAGAGAGGGGACCTAATTTAGTTATACAAGATAATGAGAAGCATAGATAGAGTCGATAGTCAGAGACTATATCACAGTGCAGAAATGACTAACACGAGGGGTCAGAGTTTTAAGTTGGTTGGAGGAAAGTATAGAGGGGATGTCAGAGGCGGGTTCTTTACACAGATAGTTGTGCGAGCATGGAATGCATTGCCAGCAGCAGTTGTGGAAGCGAAGTTGGGAACATTTAAGAGATTGCTGGATATGTATATGGTCACAGACATTTGAGGGTCCGTACATTAGGTTTACCTTACATGAGGATCAATTGTTGGCACAACATTGTGGGCTGAAGGGCCTGTTCTGTGCTGTACTGTTCTGTGTTCTATGTTCTATGAAGTGTATCTGTACCTTTCGACTATCTGCACCTTGTACTGACACATAGTGCTCCCTCAGTACCTTAGGAACCATCCCCTCAGTAAGTTTATCCCCAGAGAACCTCGAGGAAACGTCATACCCTCAACATCTCAGAAAGCAAACCTGTTACCCCCTTGGACCGTGATCATTCCCAAACCTGTTCTCACTGCGATGACCCACAGCCTCCCCCCACGGCCCAGAACATTATTTGAGTCTGCCCATCAGGTTCACACTGACCCTCGTCAGAGCATCCTATTCCACCCCCCCCCACCGCATCCCCTACCCCCCGCCCCACCCCAGAAACACTTCATTCCTCTGGCTAATCCACCTAGCCTGCACATCTTTGGACAGTAACACGGGGAGAATGTGCCAACTCCACACAGACAGTCGCCTGAGGCTGGAATCGAACCCGGGTGGGGTGAGGCAACACTGAGCCCCCCTGACAATCCCACCATCTCCTCCACATTGATGACCGTTTGATGTGTATACTCGGGGAGTATCTAACTTGTCTCACGTTTATTTAAGAAAGATTATAGATAAGGGCAATGCCTCCCCAAGCTCAAGATGCTTGATCCCCCCTGAAAAAATATTTATATCAATTTCAAAAAGAGACTTTATTCACAAAAAAACTCTCCGTACAAACACAGTCACTAAAGTTCGGTTCTGTATATTCTTCACAACAAGTCTTTGCCATGACATATACACTCCCCTTGGCTGATAAACTGAAATGTTAGGTCTGAGCTGTTCCTTCTGAATTAACATCAAAGTTACAATGATAAGGATCTTTGTGAAGTGCCCGTGTTCTGTATCTGATCTCCCATGTACCCCGCCCTCCGAATACAACACCTTACAAAGCTTTAAACCTGTTTGTCAACTTTCAGCAGAAGCAGCCTCACGGCATTGAACACAGACTGAATGACTCAGTGATGCTTGGATCACGTCAGATCAAATTCTCAAGCAAACAGATGGCTGGGGATATTCAGTAGCAACGGTGAGGAGAGAGAGGAACAATTCACATTTCAAGTGACCCTTCCTCAAAACGGTCTGTTCTGAAGGAGCTTTCCCGCAGAAATCACTGGATTGAAAGGTGAACTCTGTCTGTCTCTTTCTCCCTCTCCCATCAGAGATGCTGCCGGACATGCTTAGCTTCTTCAGCAATCTCTGTATTGATGTTTCAGGTCTCCAGCAGGTCCGTACAGATTGGTTTTAGTGTTGAATTCTCCAGCTTGCTCTGTTCAAGGGATTGAACCCCTCGGCTACAAAGGGGGGTCAGTTACCTCAGCTAACAGGTTTGTGATGCCAACACTGTTGGCTCAATCTCTATCATGTCTGAAATTACCATGAAGGCCCCAGCTTCTCAACCTCGCCCCTCACCTGAGGTGTGTGACCCACCAGGCCTCTCTCTCTGACAGGACAGCAGCTCTCGGGTCCTCCTGGTCTATACTCTCTGTCCTCCCTCTCTCTGTCCTCCCTCTCTCTGTCCCCTTTCTCTGTCCCCTTTCTCTGTCCCTCTTTCGCTGTCCCCTCTCTCTCTCTCTGTCCCCCCACTCACTGTCCCTCTCTCTCTGCCCCCCCACTCTCGGTACCCCTCTCTCTGTCCCCCTCTCTCTGTTGCCCCTCTCGCTGTCTCCCCTCTCTCTATCTCCCCCTCTCTGTGCCCCCCTTTCTCTATCTACCCCCTCTCTATCACCCTCTCTCTGTTCCCCTCTCTCTGTCCCCCTCTCTCTGTTCCCCTGTCTCTGTCCCCTTCTCTCTGCCCCCTTCTCTCTGTTTGCCCCTCTCTGTCCTCTCTTTCTTTCCCCTCTCTTTCTCTGTCCCCTCTTTCTCTGTCCCCTTCTCTGTCCCATTCTCTCTCTGACCACCATCTCTCTGTCCCCTGTCTCTCTGTCACCCCTCTCTCTGTACCCCCCTCTCTCTGTCTCCTCTCTCTCTGTCACCCCTCTCTCTGTCACCCCTCTCTCTGTCCCTCTCTATATGTCTCTTTTTCTCTGTCCCTTTCACTCTGTCCCCTCTCTCTGTCCCCCTCTTTCTGACACCTTCTCTCTGTCCCCTTCCCTCTGTCCCCTACTCTCTGTCACCCCTCTCTGTCCCTGCTCTCTCTGTACCCGCTCTATGTTCCTCCTCCTCTCTCTACCCCCCTCTCCGTGCCCCCTTTCTCTACCCCCTCTCTATTCCCACTCTCCCTGAATCCCTCCCTCTGACCCCTTTAACCCCGTCTCTCTGACCCCCTGTCTCTGTTCCCCCTCTCTGTGTCCCCTCTCCAGCCTCCGCTCGCTCTGTCCCGCTCTTTCTGGGGCCAATCTCTCTGTCCCCCTCTTACTGTCCCCCTCTTACTGTCGCCCTCTCTCTGTACCCCTCTCTCTCTGTCCCCCCCCCGTCACCCCTCTCTCTGTCCCCCTCTCTCTGTCCCCTCTCTCTGTCACCCCTCTCTCTGTCTCCCCTCTCTCTGTCCCCCTCTCTCTCTGTCACCCCTCTCTCTGTCTCCCCTCTCTCGGTCCCCCTCTCTCTCTGTCACCCCTCTCTCTGTCCCCTCTCTCTCAGTCCCCCTCTCTCTGTCCCCCTCTCTCTCTGTCACCCCTCTCTCTGTCCCCCTCTCTCTGTCCGCCCCCTCTCTCTGTCACCCCTCTCTCTGTCACCCCTTTCTCTGTCCCCTCTCTCTGTCCCCTCTCTCTCTGTCACCCCTCTCTCTGTCACCCCTCTCTCTGTCCCCTCTCTCTGTTCCCCTCTCTCTCTGTCCCCGTCTCTCTGTCCCCCTCTCTCTGTCCCCCCACTCTCTGTCCCCTCTCTCTCTGTCCCGCTAACTCTGTCACCCCTCTCTCTGTCACCACTCTCTCTGTCACCACTCTCTCTGTCACCCCTCTCTCTGTCCCCTCTCTCTGTCACCCCTCTCTCTGTCCCCTCTCTCTGTCACCCCTCTCCCTCCCCCCTCTCTCTGTCCCCTCTCTCTCTGTCACCCCTCTCTCTGTCCCCTCTCTCTGTCCCCTCTCTCTCTGTCCCCCTCTCTCTGTCCCCCTCTCTGTCCTCCTTTCTCTGATCCCCTGTACTCCTCTTTCTGTCCACACCTAGTTCAGTTCCCCCTCTCTCTGTCCCCCTCTCTTTGTCCCCCTCTCTCTGACCCCCCTCTCTCCTTACCACCTCTCTCTGTCCCCTGAGTCTCTGTACCCCCTCTATGTCCCCCACCCTCCCGTGTCCCCCGCTCTGTTTTCCATCTCTCTTACCCTCTCTCTGTCCCATACTCTCTGTCCCCACTCTCTGTCCCCACTCTATACCCTCCACTCCCATCCCCTCTCTCTGTCCCCACGTCTCTCTGTCCCCCTCTCTCTGTCCCCCCTCTCTGTCCCCCCTCAGTCTCTCCTCCCCCTCTGTCCCCTTCTCACTGTCCTCCTTCTCTGTCCGCCCTCTCTCTCTCTGTCCCCCACTCTGTCCATCTTCTCTCCCTGTCACCCCTCTCTCTGTCCCCCACCTCTGACCGCCCTCTCCGTCCCCCGTCTCTGTACCCCCTCTCTCTGTCTGCCCCTCTCTGTCCCTCCTCTCTCTGACCGCCCTCTCTCTCTGTCCCGCCCTCTGTCCCCCTCTCTCTGTCTGCCCCTCTCTGTCCCTCCTCTCTCTGACCACCCTCTCTCTCTGTCCCGCCCTCTGTCCCCCTCTCTGTCAACCTCTTTCTATCCCCCTCTCTCTGTCCTCTTCTCTGTGTCCCCCTTTCTCTGCCCACCCCTCTCACTTTCCACCTCTCTCTTCTCCCTCCCTCTGTCACCACCTCTCCCTGTCCCTCTCTCTGTCCCCCCCGTTTCCACCTCTGTCTCCCGGTCTGTCCCCCCACCTTGTCCCCCACTCTCTGACCCCCACTCTCTGTCACCCCTCTCTCGCTCTCCCTCTCTCGCTCTCCCTCTCTCGCTTTCCCCTTCTCTCTGCCCCCCGGTTCCCCCACTTTCTGTCCACCCCTCGCTCCATTCCCCCCTCTCTCTGACCCCCCTCTCTCCTGACCACCTCTCTCTGTCCCCTGAGTCTCTGTACCCCCTCTATGTCCCCCACCCTCCCGTGTCGCCCGCTCTCTGTTTTCCATCTCTCTTACCCTCTCTCTGTCCCCCTCTCTCTGTCCCCCACTCTCTGCCCTCCACTCCGATCCCCTCTCTCTGTCCCCACTCTCTCTGTTCCCCAACTCTGTCCGCCCTCTCCATCCCCTCTCTCTGTTCCCCTCTCTCTGTCCACCTCTTTCTGTCCACCTCTCTCTATCCCCTTCTCTTTCCCCCCCACTCTCTGTCCTCCTCTCTGTGACCCCATCTCTCTGTCCTCCTCTCTCTGACCCCATCTCTCTGTCCACCTCTCCCTGTCCCCCCACTCTCTGTCCCCCACCTCTGTCCGTCCTCTCCGTCCCCTCTCTCTATTCCCCCTCTCTCTGTCCCCCTCACGCTGTCCCCCTCTTTCTGACCCCTCTCTTTGTCCCCCCTCTCTCTGTCCCCCCTCTCTGATCCCCCTCTCTCTCCTTACCACCTCTCTCTGTCCCCCAAGTCTCTGTACCACCTCTATTTCCCCCCGTGTCCCCCGCACTGTTTTCCATCTCTCTTAACCACTCTCTGTCCCCCTCTCTCTGCCACCCACTCTCTGTCCCCCACTCTCTGCCCCCCACTCCGATCCCCCCATCCCCTCTCTCCATCCCCACGTCTCTCAATCCCCCTCTTTCTGTCCCCCTCTCTCTGTCTCCCTTTCTTTGTCCCCCTCTCTCTGTTCCCCCTATCTCTGTCCCCTCTCTCTGTCCCCCCTATCTCTGTCCCCACGTCTCTCTGCCCCCTCTCTCTGTCCCCCTCTCTCTGTCCCCCTCTCTCTGTCCCCCCTGTCTCTGTCCCCCCTCTCTCTGTCCCCCTCTCTCTGTCCCCATCTCTCTGTCCCCCTCTCTCTGTCCCCCACTCTCTGTCCCCCCTCTCTGTTCCCCCTCTCTCTGTCCCCCCTCTCTCTGTCCCCCCTCTTTCTGTCCCCCCTCTCTCTGTCCCCCTCTCTCTGTCCCCCTCTCTCTGTCCCCCCTCTCTCTGTCCCCCCTCTCTCTGTCCCCCCTCTCTCTGTCCCCCCCTCTCTGTCCCCCCTCTCTCTGTCCCCCCTCTCTGTCCCCCTCTCTCTGTCCCCCTCTCTCTGTCCCCCCTCTCTCTGTCCCCCCTCTCTCTGTCCCCCTCTCTCTGTCCCCATCTCTCTGCCCCCCTCTCTCTGTCCCCCTCTCTCTGTCCCCCCTCTCTGTTCCCCCTCTCTCTGTCCCCCCTCTCTCTGTCCCACCTCTCTGTTCCCCCTCTCTCTGTCCCCCCTCTCTCTGTCCCCTCTCTCTCTGTCCCCCTCTCTCTGTCCCCCCTCTCTCTGTCCCCCCTCTCTCTGTCCCCCCTCTCTGTCCCCCTCTCTCTGTCCCCCCTCTCTCTGTCCCCCCTCTCTGTCCCCCCTCTCTCTGTCCCCCTCTCTCTGTCCCCCTCTCTCTGTCCCCCTCTCTCTGTCCCCCCTCTCGCTGTCCCCCTCTCTCTGTCTCTCCTCACTCTGCCCCCCACGTCCCTCTCTCTCTGTCCCCCTCTCTCTGTCCCCCCGACCCCTTCTCTCTGTCCCCCTCTCTCTGTCCCCCTCTCTCTGTCCCCCCTCTCTCTGTCCCCCCCTCTCTGTCCCCCCTCTCTCTGTCCCCCCTCTCTGTCCCCCCCTCTCTGTCCCCCCTCTCTCTGTCCCCCCCCTCTCTGTCCCCCTCTCTCTGTCCCCCCTCTCTCTGTCCCCCTCTCTCTGTCCCCCATCTCTCTGTCCCCCTCTCTCTGTCCCCCCCTCTCTGTCCCCCCTCTCTCTGTCCCTCTCTCTCTGTCCCCCTCTCTCTGTCCCCCTCTCTCTGTCCCCCCTCTCTCTGTACCCCTCTCTCTGTCCCCCTCTCTCTGTCCCCCCTC
Organism: Hemiscyllium ocellatum; assembly: GCF_020745735.1. Classification (NCBI taxonomy): domain Eukaryota; kingdom Metazoa; phylum Chordata; class Chondrichthyes; order Orectolobiformes; family Hemiscylliidae; genus Hemiscyllium; species Hemiscyllium ocellatum. The sequence goes on from NW_026869341.1 coordinate 2,836,909, forward strand.
TCTCTGTCCCCCATCTCTCTGTCCCCCTCTCTCTGCCCCCCCCTCTCTGTCCCCCCTCTCTCTGTACCTCTCTCTCTGTCCCCCTCTCTCTGTCCCCCTCTCTCTGTCCCCCCTCTCTCTGTCCCCCCTCTCTGTACCCCCCTCTCTGTCCCCCCTCTCTCTGTCCCCCCCTCTCTGTCCCCCTCTCTCTGTCCCCCCTCTCTCTGTCCCCCCTCTCTCTGTCCCCCATCTCTCTGTCCCCCTCTCTCTGTCCCCCCTCTCTGTCCCCCCTCTCTCTGTCCCTCTCTCTCTGTCCCCCTCTCTCTGTCCCCCTCTCTCTGTCCCCCCTCTCTCTGTCCCCCTCTCTCTGTCCCCCTCTCTCTGTCCCCCTCTCTCTGTCCGCCCTCTCTCCCTGTCCCCCCATTTCTGTCCCCCTCTCTCTGTCCCCCCTCTCTGTCCCCCCTCAGTCTCTCCTCCCCCTCTGTCCCCTTCTCACTGTCCTCCTTCTCTGTCCGCCCTCTCTCTCTCTGTCCCCCACTCTGTCCATCTTCTCTCCCTGTCACCCCTCTCTCTGTCCCCCACCTCTGACCGCCCTCTCCGTCCCCCGTCTCTGTACCCCCTCTCTCTGTCTGCCCCTCTCTGTCCCTCCTCTCTCTGACCGCCCTCTCTCTCTGTCCCGCCCTCTGTCCCCCTCTCTCTGTCTGCCCCTCTCTGTCCCTCCTCTCTCTGACCACCCTCTCTCTCTGTCCCGCCCTCTGTCCCCCTCTCTGTCAACCTCTTTCTATCCCCCTCTCTCTGTCCTCTTCTCTGTGTCCCCCTTTCTCTGCCCACCCCTCTCACTTTCCACCTCTCTCTTCTCCCTCCCTCTGTCACCACCTCTCCCTGTCCCTCTCTCTGTCCCCCCCGTTTCCACCTCTGTCTCCCGGTCTGTCCCCCCACCTTGTCCCCCACTCTCTGACCCCCACTCTCTGTCACCCCTCTCTCGCTCTCCCTCTCTCGCTCTCCCTCTCTCGCTTTCCCCTTCTCTCTGCCCCCCGGTTCCCCCACTTTCTGTCCACCCCTCGCTCCATTCCCCCCTCTCTCTGACCCCGCTCTCTCCTGACCACCTCTCTCTGTCCCCTGAGTCTCTGTACCCCCTCTATGTCCCCCACCCTCCCGTGTCGCCCGCTCTCTGTTTTCCATCTCTCTTACCCTCTCTCTGTCCCCCTCTCTCTGTCCCCCACTCTCTGCCCTCCACTCCGATCCCCTCTCTCTGTCCCCACTCTCTCTGTTCCCCAACTCTGTCCGCCCTCTCCATCCCCTCTCTCTGTTCCCCTCTCTCTGTCCACCTCTTTCTGTCCACCTCTCTCTATCCCCTTCTCTTTCCCCCCCACTCTCTGTCCTCCTCTCTGTGACCCCATCTCTCTGTCCTCCTCTCTCTGACCCCATCTCTCTGTCCACCTCTCCCTGTCCCCCCTCTCTCTGTCCCCCACCTCTGTCCGTCCTCTCCGTCCCCTCTCTCTATTCCCCCTCTCTCTGTCCCCCTCACGCTGTCCCCCTCTTTCTGACCCCTCTCTTTGTCCCCCTCTCTCTGTCCTCCTCTCTGTGACCCCTCTCTCTGTCCCCCCTCTCTGATCCCCCTCTCTCCTTACCACCTCTCTCTGTCCCCCAAGTCTCTGTACCACCTCTATTTCCCCCCGTGTCCCCCGCACTGTTTTCCATCTCTCTTAACCACTCTCTGTCCCCCTCTCTCTGCCACCCACTCTCTGTCCCCCACTCTCTGCCCCCCACTCCGATCCCCCCATCCCCTCTCTCCATCCCCACGTCTCTCAATCCCCCTCTTTCTGTCCCCCTCTCTCTGTCTCCCTTTCTTTGTCCCCCTCTCTCTGTTCCCCCTATCTCTGTCCCCTCTCTCTGTCCCCCCTATCTCTGTCCCCACGTCTCTCTGCCCCCTCTCTCTGTCCCCCTCTCTCTGTCCCCCTCTCTCTGTCCCCCCGTCTCTGTCACCCCTCTCTCTGTCCCCCTCTCTCTGTCCCCATCTCTCTGTCCCCCTCTCTCTGTCCCCCACTCTCTGTCCCCCCTCTCTGTTCCCCCTCTCTCTGTCCCCCCTCTCTCTGTCCCCCCTCTTTCTGTCCCCCCTCTCTCTGTCCCCCTCTCTCTGTCCCCCTCTCTCTGTCCCCCCTCTCTCTGTCCCCCCTCTCTCTGTCCCCCCTCTCTCTGTCCCCCTCTCTGTCCCCCCTCTCTCTGTCCCCCCTCTCTGTCCCCCTCTCTCTGTCCCCCTCTCTCTGTCCCCCCTCTCTCTGTCCCCCCTCTCTCTGTCCCCCTCTCTCTGTCCCCATCTCTCTGCCCCCCTCTCTCTGTCCCCCTCTCTCTGTCCCCCCTCTCTGTTCCCCCTCTCTCTGTCCCCCCTCTCTCTGTCCCCCCTCTCTGTCCCCCTCTCTCTGTCCCCCCTCTCTCTGTCCCCTCTCTCTCTGTCCCCCTCTCTCTGTCCCCCCTCTCTCTGTCCCCCCTCTCTCTGTCCCCCCTCTCTGTCCCCCTCTCTCTGTCCCCCCTCTCTCTGTCCCCCCTCTCTGTCCCCCCTCTCTCTGTACCCCCTCTCTGTCCCCCTCTCTCTGTCCCCCTCTCTCTGTCCCCCCTCTCTCTGTCCCCCTCTCTCTGTCCCCCTCTCTCTGTCCCCCCTCTCTCTGTCCCCCTCTCTCTGTCCCCCTCTCTCTGTCCCCCTCTCTCTGTCCCCCCTCTCGCTGTCCCCCTCTCTCTGTCTCTCCTCACTCTGCCCCCCACGTCCCTCTCTCTCTGTCCCCCTCTCTCTGTCCCCCCGACCCCTTCTCTCTGTCCCCCTCTCTCTGTCCCCCTCTCTCTGTCCCCCCTCTCTCTGTCCCCCCCTCTCTGTCCCCCTCTCTCTGTCCCCCCTCTCTGTCCCCCCCTCTCTGTCCCCCCTCTCTCTGTCCCCCCCTCTCTGTTCCCCTCTCTCTGTCCCCCCTCTCTCTGTCCCCCCTCTCTCTGTCCCCCATCTCTCTGTCCCCCTCTCTCTGTCCCCCCCTCTCTGTCCCCCCTCTCTCTGTCCCTCTCTCTCTGTCCCCCTCTCTCTGTCCCCCTCTCTCTGTCCCCCCTCTCTCTGTACCCCTCTCTCTGTCCCCCTCTCTCTGTCCCCCCTCTCTCTGTCCCCCATCTCTCTGTCCCCCTCTCTCTGTCCCCCCCCCTCTGTCCCCCCTCTCTCTGTCCCTCTCTCTCTGTCCCCCCTCTCTCTGTCCCCCATCTCTCTGTCCCCCTCTCTCTGTCCCCCCCTCTCTGTCCCCCCTCTCTCTGTCCCTCTCTCTCTGTCCCCCTCTCTCTGTCCCCCTCTCTCTGTCCCCCCTCTCTCTGTCCCCCCTCTCTGTCCCCCCCTCTCTGTCCCCCCTCTCTCTGTCCCCCCCTCTCTGTCCCCCTCTCTCTGTCCCCCCTCTCTCTGTCCCCCCTCTCTCTGTCCCCATCTCTCTGTCCCCCTCTCTCTGTCCCCCCCCCTCTGTCCCCCCTCTCTCTGTCCCTCTCTCTCTGTCCCCTCTCTCTGTCCCCCTCTCTCTGTCCCCCCTCTCTCTGTCCCCCTCTCTCTGTCCCCCTCTCTCTGTCCCCCTCTCTCTGTCCGCCCTCTCTCCCTGTCCCCCCATTTCTGTCCCCCTCTCTCTGTCACCCTCTCTCTGTCCCCCTCACTCTGTCCCTCTCTCTGTACCCCCTCCTGTCCACCCTCTCTCACTAAACCCATCTCTCTGTCCCCCTCTCTCTGTTCCCCTTCTCTGTGCCTCCCTTCTATCTCCCGCTTGCTCTGTCCACCTCTGTCTGTCCCCACTCTCTCTGTCCCCCTTTTACTGTCCCCCTATCTCTATCCCCCTCTCTCTGTCTCCCCTCTTTCTGTCCCCTCTCTCGGTCCCCCCTCTCTGTCCCCTCTCTCTGTCCGCCCTCTCCCTCCATCTGTCTCCTCTCTCTGACCCCACGCCCTGTCCCACCGTCTCCGACCCCCCTCTCTGTCCACCCTCTCTCTCTCCCCCCTCTCTGTCCCACCCTCTCTGTTCCCCCCTCTCTGTTTCCCACTCTCTATGTCCCCCCTCTCTCTGTCCACCCTCTCTGTCCCACCCTCTCTGTCCCACCCTCTCTGTTCCCCCCTCTCTCTCTCCCCCCTCTCTCTGTCCCCACTCTCTCTGTCCCCCCTCTCTCTGTCCCCCCTCTCTCTGTCCCCCCTCTCTGTCCATCCTCTCTTTGTCCCCCCCCTCACTGTTCCCTTCTCTCTGTACCTCCTCTGTCTGCCCTCTCTCTGTACCCCCTCGCTCTGTCTCCCTGATCTCTGTCCCCATTTCTCTCTGTCCCCCTTCCTCTTTGTTCCCCCTCTCTCTCTGTTCCCCCTCTCACTGTCCCCCTCTCCCTGAACCCCTCTCTCTGCCCCCCTATGACTCCTCTCTCAGTCCCCTGTCTATCTGTCTCCCATCTCTGTCTCCCACGCTGTGCCCCTCTCTCTGTGCCCCTCTCTCTGTGCCCCTCTCTCTGTGCCCCCTCTCTCTGTCCTCCTCTTACTGTCCCTCTCTCTCTATCCCCACTCTCTTTGTCCCCCTCTTACTGTCCCCCTCTCTGTGCCCCCCTCTCTCTGACCTCTCTCTCTGTCCCCCTTCTCTGTCCTCCCTCTCTGTAAACCCCTCTCTCTGTCCGTCCTCTCTTTGACCCCCCTCACTGTTCCCTTCTCACTGTCCCCCCTCTGGCTTCCTTCTCTCTGTGTCCCCTTGCTCTGTCTCCCTGATCTCTGTCCACCCCTTCTCTCTGTCCCCCTTCCTCTTTGTTCCCCCTCTCTCTGTTCTCCCCTCTCTCTGACTCCCCTTTCTCTGTCCCCCTCTCTGTACCCCCGTGTCCACCCTCTCTCCCAATTCCCCCTCTCTCTGTCCCCCTCTCTCTGTCCCCCTCTCTCTGGCCCTCTCTCTGTGCCTCCTTTCTATCACTCGACTGCTCTGTCCACCTCTCTCTGTCCCCCACTCTCTATCCCCCCTCTCTCTGTCCTCCTCTTACTGTCCCCGTCTCTCTATCCCCACTCTCTCTGTCCCCCTTTTACGGTCCCCCTCTCTCTGTCCCCCCCTCTCTGTCCGCCCCCTCCCACCTCTGTCTCCTCTCTCTGACCTCCCTCTCTGTTCCACCCTCTCTGTCACCCTCTCTTTGTCCCCCCCTCACTGTCCCCTTCTCTCTGTCCCCCCTCTGTCTGCCCTCTCTGTGTTCCCTCTCGCTCTGTCTCCCTGATCTCTGTCCCCACTTCTCTCTGCCCCCCCTGCTCTTTGTTCCCCCTCTCTCTGTCCCCCTCTCTCTGCCCTCCTATGACCCCTCTCTCAGTCCCCAGTCTCTCTGTTTCCCATCTCTGTCTCCCACTCTGTCTCCCCTCTCTCTGTCCCCCTCTCTCTGCCCCCCTCTCTCTTCCCCTCTCTCTGTCCCCTCTCTCTCTGTCCCCTCTTTCTCTGTCCCCTTCTCTCTGTACCCTTCTCTCTTTGCCCCTTCTCTCTCTGACTCCCCTCTCACTGTCCCCCCTCTCTCTGTCCCACCTCTCGCTGTCTCCCTCTCTCTCTGTCCCCCCTCTCTCTCTGTCCCCCCTCTCTCTCCGTGTCTCCTCTCTCTGTGTCCCCTCTCTCTGTCACCCCTTTCTCTTTCCCCCTCTTTGTCCCCTTCTCTCTGTCCTGCCCCTCTGTCCCCTTCTCACTGTCTCCCCTCTCTGTCTCGGGGGACAGAGAGAGGTGGTAAGGAGAGTGGGGGGTCAGAGGGGGGGTACAGAGAGAAAGGGACATATAGAGAGGGACAGAGAGACGGGAATAGAGAGAGGGGGAGAAAGAGAGAGGGGTCAGAGAGAGGGGGACAGAGAGAGGGGGACAGAGAGAGGGGGACAGTAAGAGGGGAACACAGGGAGGGGTTCAGGGAGAGTGGGTACAGAGAGAGGGAGGTAGAGAGAGTGGGCATGGAGAGGTGTGTCCAGAGAGGACGGGGGAAAAGAGAATGGGTGCAGAGAGAGACACAGAGGGGGGACAGTGAGAGGTGGGTGACTGAGAGTGGGGGACAGAGAGAGAGGGACAGTTGAGGGGGTCAGAGAGTGGGGGACAGAGTGGGAGAGGGACAGAGAGAGAGGGACAGAGAGAGGGGGACAAAGACAGTGGCAGGGAGAGGGCAGATAGAGAGAGCGTGAACAGAGAGAGAGGGGGACAGAGAGAGGGGGGACGGAGAGAGAAGGGGACAGAGAGAGGGGGACAGAAAGAGAGGCGAGAGACAGAGGGGGAACAGTGAGAGGCATACAGAGAGAGCGGAAACAGAGAGAAGGGAACAGAGAGAGAGGGGACAGAGTCAGGGGGACAGACAGTGGGACAGAGAGAGGGGTGACAGAGGGAGGGGGTGACAGAGGGAGGGGTAACAGAGAGAGGGATGGCAGAGGGAGGGGTGACAGAGAGCGGGGCAGAGGGAGGGGTGGGGTCAGAGAGGGGGACAGTGTGGGGGGATGGGGGGAGACAGATGGTGGAATGGGGGCACAGGGGAACAGAGAGTGGTTAAGAGAGATGGAAAACAGAGAGCGGGTGTCACGGGGGACATAGAGGGAGGTACAGAGAGAGAGGGGGGGGCGGATGGGGGTCAGAGGGGAGGTACGGAGAGAGGGGGGATAATGGGAGGGGGCAGAGAGAGGGGGAAAGGGAGAGGGTTGGACAGAGAGAGTGGGGATAGAGAGAGGGGGACAGAGAAAGAGGCCGCCTCTCCCTGAACCCCTCTCTCTGCCCTCCTACGACCCCTCTCTCGGTCCGCCATCTCTCTGTCTCCCATCTCTGTCTCCCATCTCTGTCCCCATCTCTCTGTGCCCCCTCGCTCTGCCACTCCTCTCTCTGCCCCTCTCTCTGTTCCCCTCTCTCTGTCCCCCTCTCTCTGTCTCCCATCTCTGTCCCCATCTCTCTGTGCCCCCTCGCTCTGCCACTCCTCTCTCTGCCCCTCTCTCTGTTCCCCTCTATCTATCCACCCTCTCTCTGTCGCCCTCTCTCTGTCCCCCTCTCTCTGTTCCCCTGTCTGTCCCTTTCTCTCTGCCCCCTTTTCTCTGTTTGCCCCTCTCTGTCCTCTCTTTCTTTCCCCTCTCTTTCTCTGTCCCCTCTTTCTCTGTCCCCTTCTCTGTCCCATTCTCTCTCTGACCACCATCTCTCTGTTCCCCCTCTCTCTGTCCCCCTTTCTCTGTCTCCCCTGTCTCTGTCCCCCTCTCTCTGTCCCCCCTCTCTCTGTCCCCCCCCTCTCTGTTCCCCCCTCCCTCTCTGTTCCTAATCTCTCTGTTCCTCCTCACTGTTCGCACTCTCTCTCTGCCCCCCTCTCTCTGTCTCCCCTCTCTCTGCCCCCGTCTCTCTGTCTCCCCTTTCTCTATCCCCCTCTCTCTCTATTCTCCCTCCCCGTTTCCCACCTCTCTGTCCCCCTCTCTCTGTCCACCTCTCCGTACTCCCCCTCTCTGTGTCATCCCTCTCTCTGTCCCCCTCCCTCTGTCCATCCTCTCTCTGTCGCCCTCTCTGTCACCCCTCTCTGTCCCCTCCTCTCTGTCCGCCCTCTCTCTGTCCCCTTCTCTCAGTCCCTCTTCTCTTTCATCCCTCTCTCTGTCTCCCTGATCTCTGCCCCCCTCCTCTCTGTCCCTCCTTCCACTCTGTTCTCCCCTCTCTCTGTTCCCCCCTCTCTGAGTCCCCTCTCTGTCACTGCCTCTCTGTCCACCCTCTCTCTCTGTCCCCACTCTCTCTGTCCACCCCTCTCCCTTATCCCCCCAATCTCTGCCCCCTCTCTCCATCTCCCCTCTGTCCGTCCCCCTCTCTCTGTCTCCCAGCCTCTCTGTCCCCTCTCTCCATCCCCGCCCCCCTGTCGACCTCTCTCTCTGTCTGACCTCCCTCGGTCTCCCGTGTCTCTGTACCCCCGTCTATGTCCCTCCATGACTCCCGCTCTCTGTTTTCCCTCTCTCTTAACCACTCTCTGTCCTCCCACTCTCTGTCCCCACCCCTATGCCCCCATTACCCCCTCTGTCTCCCCTCTGCCCCCCCTCTATACCCCCCATCTGTCCCCCACTCTCTGTCGCCCCATCTCTGTCCCTCTCTCTCTGTCCCCCTCTCTCTTTGTACCCCCTCTGTCTCTCGCCTTTCTTTCTGACCTTCTCTCTCTGCCCCGTCCTCCTCTCTCTCTGTCCCCCTCACTCTGTCACCCCATCTCTGTCCCCCTCACTCTGTCCCCCTCTCTCTGTTCCCCCTCACTCTGTCCCCCTTTCTCTGCCCCCCTCACTCTGTTCGCTCGCTCTCTGTACCCCCTCACTGTCCCCTTCTCTCTGTCTGCCCTCTCTGTCCCCTTTTCTCTGACCCACCCTCTATGTCGGCCCTCTCTGACCTCCTCTCTCTCTCTTCCCCTCTCTCTGTCCCCCTGGCTCTGTCCGCTCTCTCTGTACCCCCCTGTCCCCCCTCTCCGTTTCCACAATCTCTGTCCACCTCTCTGTCCACCTTTCCGTCTCGCCTCTCTCTGACCCCCTTTCTGTCAAACCTCTCTCCCTGTCCCCCCTCTCTCTGAACCCTCCTCTCTCTCTGTCCCCACTCTCTCTGTCCCCACTCTCTCTGTCCCCACTCTCTCTGTCCCCCTCTCTCTGTCCCACTCTCTCTGTCCCCACTCTCTCTGTCCCCTCTCTCTGTCCCCCTCTCTCTGTCCCACTCTCTCTGTCCCCTCTCTCTGTCCCCCTCTCTCTGTCCCCTCTCTCTGTCCCCACTCCTCTGTCCCCACTCTCTCTGTCCCCCCTCTCTCTGTCCCCACTCTCTCTGTCCCCACTCTCTCTGTCCCCCTCTCTCTGTCCCACTCTCTCTGTCCCCACTCTCTCTGTCCCCTCTCTCTGTCCCCCTCTCTCTGTCCCACTCTCTCTATCCCCTCTCTCTGTCCCCCTCTCTCTGTCCCACTCTCTCTGTCCCACTCTCTCTGTCCCCACTCTCTCTGTCCCCACTCTCTCTGTCCCCCTCTCTGTCCCCCTCTCTCTGTCCCCCTCTCTCTGTCCCCACTCTCTCTGTCCCACTCTCTCTGTCCACCCTCTCTCTGTCCCCACTCTCTCTGTCCCCACTCTCTCTGTCCCCTCTCTCTGTCCCCCCTCTCTCTGTCCCCACTCTCTCTGTCCCCACTCTCTCTGTCCCCACTCTCTCTGTCCCCCCTCTCTCTGTCCCCACTCTCTCTTTCCCCCCCATTTCCCACCATCCGTCCCCCTCTCTCTGTCACCCTCTCTCTGTCCGACTTCTCTCTGTCTCCGCTCTCTCTGTAGTCCCCCTCTATGTCCCCCCGTGACACCCGATCGTTGTTTTCCATCTCTCTTAACCACTCTCTGTCCCCCTCTCTCTGTCCCCCTCTCTCTGTCCCTGTGCTCTGTCCCCTTCTCTCTGTTGCCGCTCTCTCTGACCCCGTCTGTCTCTCGCCTCTCTCTCTGTCCCCCTCTCTCTGCTCTGTCCCCCACTCTCTGCCCCCCTCTCTGACCCCCCTCTCATTGATACCCCTCTCTCTGTCCCCACGCCTCTCTGTTGACCCCTCGCCGCCCCGTCCCCTTCTCTCTGTCCCCCTCTCTGTCTCCTTTTCTCTGACCCACCCTCTCTGTCTGCCCTCTCTGTCCTCCCCTCTCTCTCTCTCCCTCTCTGTCCCCTCTCTCTGTACCCCAGCTCTGCCCCCCTTTCTGTTCCCCCCACTGTCCGCCCTCTCTCTGTCCCACCTCATTGTCCCCTTCTCTCTGTCTGCCCTCTCTCTGTCCCCTCTCTCTCTCCCCCTCTCTCTGTCCCCTCTCTCTCTGTCCCCTCTCTCTGTCCCCCTCTCTCTATCCACAGCCCTCCCTTTCCCCCCTCTCTGAAGCCTCCCTCTGCACCCCCTCTCTCCGTCCCCTCTCTCTCTGTATCCCTCTCTCTATCCCCCTCTCTCTGTCCCCCTCTCTCCCTGTTCCCTCTATCCATCCCCACTTGCCCCCACCTCCGTCCCCCTTCTCTCTGACTGACCTCTCTCTGTCACCCATGTCTCTATACCCCCACCTATGGCACCCCGTGACCCCCACTCTCTGTTCTCCCTCTCTCCTAACACTCTCTGTACCACTGTGCCCCTGTTCCACCCTCTGTCTCCCCCGTCCCTCTCTCTGCCCCCCTCTCTCTGTCCCCTCTCTCTCTGTCACCCCTCTCTCTGTTCCCGTCTCTGTGTTCCCCTCTCTCTGTCACCCCTCTCTCTGTCACCCCACTCTCTGCCCCCTCTCTCTGACCCCTCTCTCTCCCCCTCTCTCTGTCACTCCTCTCTCTGTTCACCTCTCTCTGTTCCCCTCTCTCTGTCACCCCTCTCTTTGCCCCCCTCTCTCTGCACCCCCCTTTCTTTCACACCTCTCTCTGTCCCCCTCTCTCTGTCCCCTCTCTCTCTGTCACCCCTCTCTCTGTCCCCTTCTCTCTCTTCCCTCTCTCTGTCACCCATTCTCTGTCACCCGTCTCTCTGTCCCTCCTCACTGTCACACGTCTCTCTGTCCTCACTCTCTATCCCCCTCTCTCTGTCCCCCCTCTCTGTCACCCGTCTCTCTGTACCCCCTCACTGTTCCCTTCTCTCTGTCCCTCTCTCTGTCCCCTCTTCCTCTCTGTTCCCCCTCTTTCTGTTCCCCCCTCACTCTGCCCCGCGCTCTCTGTCCTCCACTGTCTTCCCCACCGGACACCCCCCTCTCTGACCCCCCTCTCTCTGATACCCCTCTCTCTGTCCCCTATCTCTGTGCCCCTCTCTCTGCCCCCCTCTCTCTGTCCCCCTTTCTCTGTCGCTCCCTCGCTCTGTCCCCCCTCTGTACTTCATCTCTCTGTCCCTCCCTCTCTATCCCGCTCTCTGACCCTCTTCTCTCTCCGCACTCTCTCTCTGACCCACCCTTTGAGTCCCCTTCTCTCTGTCCCCCTCTCTCTCTGTCCCCGCCATCCGCCCTCACTCTGTCCTCCCTCACTGTCCCCTTCTCTGTGTCCGCCCTCTGTCTTCCCTTCTCTCTGTCCCCTCTCTCTGTTCCCCCCTCATTCTGCCCCCCGTCCCTCACACTCAGCCCCCTCTGAAATCCCCTCTCTCACCCCCCTCACTGATACCCCTCTCTCTGTACCCCTCTCTCTGTACCCACTCTCTCTGTCCCCTCTCTCTCTGTCCCCAATATCTCTGTCCCCCCTCTCTCTGTCCGCCCTCTCTCTGTCCCCACTCTCTCTGTCCCCCTCTCTGCCCTCTCTCTCTTTGTCCCCTCTCTCTGTCCCCCCTCTCTCAGTCCCCACTCTCTCTGTCTGCACTATCTCTGTCCCCACTCTCTCTGTCCCCCTCTCTCTGTCCCCCTCTCTCTGTCCCCCTCTCTCTGTCCCCCTCTCTCTGTCCCCACTCTCTCTGCCCCCTCTCTCTGTCACCCTCTCTGTCTCCCTTTCCCCCCTCTCTGACCCCCTCCCGACGACTCACCTCTCTTCGTCCCCCTCCTCTATGTCCCCCCATCCGTCACCCTCTCTCTGTCCCCCCCTCTCTCTATCCCAACACTCTCTGCCCCCTCTCTCTGTCAGCCTCTCTGTGTCCCCCTCTCTGAACCCTCCTCTCTCTCTGTCCCCACTCTCTCTATCCATCCCTCTCCCTTTCCCCCTCTCTCTGCCCCCTCCCGATGACCCCCCTCTCTCCGACCCCCCCACTCTATGTTCCCCATCCATCCCCCTCTCTCTGTCGCCCCTCTCTCTGTCCCCACTCTCTCTGTCCCCCTCTCTCTGTCCCCCTCTCTCTGTCCCTGTGCTCTGTCCCCTTCTCTCTGTTGCTGCTCTCTCTGTCCCCTCTCTGTCTCTCGCCTCTCTCTCTGTCCCCCTCTCTCTGCCCCATCCCCCTCTCTATGTCCCCCTCTCTCTGTCCCCCTCTCTCTGTCCCATCTCTCTGTCACCCTCTCTGTGTCCCCCCTCTCTCTGTCCCCACTCTCTCTGTCTGCACTCTCTCTGTCCCCCCTCTCTCTGTCCCAACTCTCTCTGTCCCCACTCTCTCTGCCCCCTCTCTCTGTCACCCTCTCTGTGTCCCCCACTCTGAACCTGCCTCTCTCTCTGTCCCCACTCTCTCTATCCATCCCTCTCCCTTCCCCCTCTCTCTGCCCCCTCCTGATGACCCCACCTCTCTCCGTCCCCCCATCTATGTCCCCGCATCCGTCCCCCTCTGTCTGTCCCCCCTCTCTCTGTCCCCACTCTCTCTGCCCCCTCTCTCTGTCACCCTCTCTGTGTCCCCCTCTCTGACCCCCCCTCTCATTGATACCCCTCTCTCTGTCCCCACGCCTCTCTGTTGACCCCCTGCCGCCCCGTCCCCTTGTCTCTGTCCCCTCTCTCTCCCCTTCTCTCTGTCCCCCTCTCTGTCTCCTTTTCTCTCACCCACCCTCTCTGTCTGCCCTCTCTGTCCCCTTTTCTCTGACCCACCCTCTCTTTCCTCCCCTCTCTCTGTACCCCCCTCTCTGACCCCTGGCTATGTACCCCCTCTCTGTCCCCCTCTCTCTGTCCCCCTCTCTCTGTCCCCCCACTCTCTGTCCCCCACTCTCTGTCCCCCACTCTCTGCCCCCCCTCTCTGTCCCCACTCTCTCTGTCCCCTCTCTCTGTTCCCACTCTCTCTGTCCCCCTCTCTCTGTCCCCCTCTCTCTGTTCCCACTCTCTCTGTCCCCCCTCTCTCTGTCCCCCCTCTCTTGTCCCCCTCTCTCTGTCCCCACTCTCTCTGCCCCCTCTCTCTGTCACCCTCTCTGTGTCTCCCTCTCTCAACCCTCCTCTCTCTCTGTCCCCACTCTCTCTATCCATCCCTCTCCCTTTCCCCCCTCTCTGACCCCCTCCCGACGACTCACCTCTCTTCGTCCCCCTCCTCTATGTCCCCCCCATCCGTCACCCTCTCTCTGTCCCCCCTCTCTCTGTCCCAACACTCTCTGCCCCCTCTCTCTGTCACCCTCTCTGTGTCCCCCTCTCTGAACCCTCCTCTCTCTCTGTCCCCACTCTCTCTATCCATCCCTTTCCCTTTCCCCCTCTCTCTGCCCCCTTTCGATGTCCCCATCTCTCTGTCCCCCACTCTCTGTCCCCCTCTCTCTGTCACCCTCTCTCTGTCCTTGTGCTCTGTCCCCTTCTCTCTGTTGCCGCTCGCTCTGTCCCCCCTCTGTATCTCGCCTCTCTCTCTGTCCCCCTCTCTCTGCCCCATCCCCGTCTCTCCGTCCCCCCTCTCTCTGTCCCCCGCACTCTGTAACCCCTCGCTCTGTCCCCTGTCTCTGTTACCCACTCTCTGCCCCCCTCTCTGACCCCCCTCTCATTGATACCCCTCTCTCTGTCCCCACGCCTCTCTGTTGACCCCTCGCTGCCCCGTCCCCTTCTCTGCCCCCCTCTCTGTCCCCTTCTCTCTGTCCCCACTCTCTGTCTTCTTTCCTCTGACCCACCCTCTCTGTCTGACCTCTCTGTCCTCCCCCTCTCTCTCTCCCTCTCTGACCCCTCTCTCTGTACCCCCGCTCTATCCCGCCTTTCTGTCCCCCCCACTGTCCGCCCTCTCTCTGTCCCCCCTCATTGTCCCCTTCTCTCTTTCTGCCCACTCTCTGTCCCCCTCTCTCTATCCATCCCTTTCCCTTTCCCCCTCTCTCTGCCCCCTTTCGATGTCCCCATCTCTCTGTCCCCACTCTCTGTCCCTCTCTCTCTGTCCCCCTCTCTCAATCCCCCTCTCTCTGTCCCCCTTCTCTCTGTCCCCCCCTCTATGTCCCCCGGCTCTGCCCCCCCTTTCTGTCCCCCTCTCTCTGTCCCCCACTCTCTGTCCCCCACTCTCTGTCCCCCTCTCTCTGTCCCCCACTCTCTGTCCCCACTCTCTCTGTCCCCCCACTCTCTGTCCCCACTCTCTCTGTTCCCCTCTCTCTGTCCCCCCTCTCTCTGTCCCCTCTCTCTGTTCCCACTCTCTCTGTCCCACTCTCTCTGTCCCCACTCTCTCTGTCCCCCCTCTCTCTGTCCCCACTCTCTCTGTCCCCACTCTCTCTGTCACCCCTCTCTCTGTCCCACTCTCTCTGTCCCATTCTCTCTGTCCCCACTCTCTCTGTCCCCTCTCTCTGTCCCCACTCTCTCTGTCCCCACTCTCTCTTCCCCCCCCATTTCCCACCATCCGTCCCCCTCTCTCTGTCACCCTCTCTCTGTCCGACTTCTCTCTGTCTCCCCTCTCTCTGTAGTCCCCCTCTATGTCCCCCCGTGACACCCGATCGTTGTTTTCCATCTCTCTTAACCACTCTCTGTCCCCCTCTCTCTGTCCCCCTCTCTCTGTCCCCCTCTCTCTGTCCCTGTGCTCTGTCCCCTTCTCTCTGTTGCCGCTCTCTCTGACCCCGTCTGTCTCTCGCCTCTCTCTCTGTCCCCCTCTCTCTGCTCTGTCCCCCACTCTCTGCCCCCCTCTCTGACCCCCCTCTCATTGATACCCCTCTCTCTGTCCCCACGCCTCTCTGTTGACCCCTCGCCGCCCCGTCCCCTTCTCTCTGTCCCCCCTCTCTGTCTCCTTTTCTCTGACCCACCTTCTCTGTCTGCCCTCTCTGTCCTCCCCTCTCTCTCTCTCCCTCTCTGTCCCCTCTCTCTGTACCCCAGCTCTGCCCCCCTTTCTGTTCCCCCCACTGTCCGCCCTCTCTCTGTCGCACCTCATTGTCCCCTTCTCTCTGTCTGCCCTCTCTCTCTCCCCCTCTCTCTGTCCCCTCTCTCTCTGTCCCCTCTCTCTGTCCCCCTCTCTCTATCCACAGCCCTCCCTTTCCCCCCTCTCTGAAGCCTCCCTCTGCACCCCCTCTCTCCGTCCCCTCTCTCTCTGTATCCCTCTCTCTATCCCCCTCTCTCCGTCCCCTCTCTCTCTGTATCCCTCTCTCTATCCCCCTCTCTCTGTCCCCCTCTCTCTCTGTTCCCTCTATCCATCCCCACTTGCCCCCACCTCCGTCCCCCTTCTCTCTGACTGACCTCTCTCTGTCACCCATGTCTCTATACCCCCACCTATGGCACCCCGTGACCCCCACTCTCTGTTTTCCCTCTCTCCTAACACTCTCTGTACCACTGTGCCCCTGTTCCACCCTCTGTCTCCCCCATCCCTCTCTTTGCCCCCCTCTCTCTGCACCCCCTTTCTTTCACACCTCTCTCTGCCCCCCTCTCTCTGTCCCCTCTCTCTCTGTCACCCCTCTCTCTGTTCCCGTCTCTGTGTTCCCCTCTCTCTGTCACCCCACTCTCTGCCCCCCTCTCTCTGACCCCTCTCTCTCCCCCTCTCTCTGTCACTCCTCTCTCTGTTCCCCTCTCTCTGTCACCCCTCTCTTTGCCCCCCTCTCTCTGCACCCCCCTTTCTTTCACACCTCTCTCTGTCCCCCTCTCTCTGTCCCCTCTCTCTCTGTCACCCCTCTCTCTGTCCCCTTCTCTCTCTTCCCTCTCTCTGTCACCCATTCTCTGTCACCCGTCTCTCTGTCCCCCTCACTGTTCCCTTCTCTCTGTCCCTCCTCACTGTCACACGTCTCTCTGTCCTCACTCTCTATCCCCCTCTCTCTGTCCCCCCTCTCTGTCACCCGTCTCTCTGTACCCCCTCACTGTTCCCTTCTCTCTGTCCCTCTCTCTGTCCCCTCTTCCTCTCTGTTCCCCCTCTTTCTGTTCCCCCCTCACTCTGCCCCGCGCTCTCTGTCCTCCACTGTCTTCCCCACTGGACACCCCCCTCTCTGACCCCCCTCTCTCTGATACCCCTCTCTCTGTCCCCTATCTCTGTGCCCCTCTCTCTGCCCCCCTCTCTCTGTCCCCCTTTCTCTGTCGCTCCCTCGCTCTGTCCCCCCTCTGTACTTCATCTCTCTGTCCCTCCCTCTCTATCCCGCTCTCTGACCCTCTTCTCTCTCCGCACTCTCTCTCTGACCCACCCTTTGAGTCCCCTTCTCTCTGTCCCCCCTCTCTCTCTGTCCCCGCCATCCGCCCTCACTCTGTCCTCCCTCACTGTCCCCTTCTCTGTGTCCGCCCTCTGTCTTCCCTTCTCTCTGTCCCCTCTCTCTGTTCCCCCCTCATTCTGTCCCCCGTCCCTCACACTCAGCCCCCTCTGAAATCCCCTCTCTCACCCCCCTCACTGATACCCCTCTCTCTGTACCCCTCTCTCTGTACCCACTCTCTCTGTCCCCTCTCTCTCTGTCCCCAATATCTCTGTCCCCCCGCTCTCTGTCCGCCCTCTCTCTGTCCCCACTCTCTCTGTCCCCCTCTCTGCCCTCTCTCTCTTTGTCCCCCTCTCTCTGTCCCCCCTCTCTCAGTCCCCACTCTCTCTGTCTGCACTATCTCTGTCCCCACTCTCTCTGTCCCCCTCTCTCTGTCCCCCCTCTCTCTGTCCCCCTCTCTCTGTCCCCACTCTCTCTGCCCCCTCTCTCTGTCACCCTCTCTGTCTCCCTTTCCCCCCTTTCTGACCCCCTCCCGACGACTCACCTCTCTTCGTCCCCCTCCTCTATGTCCCCCCATCCGTCACCCTCTCTCTGTCCCCCCTCTCTCTATCCCAACACTCTCTGCCCCCTCTCTCTGTCACCCTCTCTGTGTCCCCCTCTCTGAACCCTCCTCTCTCTCTGTCCCCACTCTCTCTATCCATCCCTCTCCCTTCCCCCCTCTCTGCCCCCTCCCGATGACCCCCCTCTCTCCGACCCCCCCACTCTATGTTCCCCATCCGTCCCCCTCTCTCTGTCGCCCCTCTCTCTGTCGCCCCTCTCTCTGTCCCGACTCTCTCTGTCCCCCTCTCTCTGTCCCCCTCTCTCTGTCCCTGTGCTCTGTCCCCTTCTCTCTGTTGCTGCTCTCTCTGTCCCCCCTCTGTATCTCGCCTCTCTCTCTGTCCCCCTCTCTCTGCCCCATCCCCCTCTCTCTGTCCCCCTCTCTCTGTCCCCATCTCTCTGTCACCCTCTCTGTGTCCCCCCTCTCTCTGTCCCCACTCTCTCTGTCTGCACTCTCTCTGTCCCCCCTCTCTCTGTCCCAACTCTCTCTGTCCCCACTCTCTCTGCCCCCTCTCTCTGTCACCCTCTCTGTGTCCCCCACTCTGAACCTGCCTCTCTCTCTGTCCCCACTCTCTCTATCCATCCCACTCCCTTCCCCCTCTCTCTGCCCCCTCCCGATGACCCCACCTCTCTCCGTCCCCCCATCTATGTCCCCGCATCCGTCCCCCTCTGTCTGTCCCCCTTCTCTGTCCCCACTCTCTCTGCCCCCTCTCTCTGTCACCCTCTCTGTGTCCCCCTCTCTGACCCCCCCTCTCATTGATACCCCTCTCTCTGTCCCCACGCCTCTCTGTTGACCCCCTGCCGCCCCGTCCCCTTGTCTCTGTCCCCTCTCTCTCCCCTTCTCTCTGTCCCCCCTCTCTGTCTCCTTTTCTCTCACCCACCCTCTCTGTCTGCCCTCTCTGTCCCCTTTTCTCTGACCCACCCTCTCTTTCCTCCCCTCTCTCTGTACCCCCCTCTCTGACCCCTGGCTATGTACCCCCTCTCTCTCCCCCTCTCTCTGTCCCCCTCTCTCTGACCCCCCACTCTCTGTCCCCCCACTCTCTGTCCCCCACTCTCTGCCCCCCCTCTCTGTCCCCACTCTCTCTGTCCCCCTCTCTCTGTTCCCACTCTCTCTGTCCCCACTCTCTCTGTCCCCTCTCTCTGTCCCCCTCTCTCTGTTCCCACTCTCTCTGTCCCCACTCTCTCTGTCCCCCCTCTCTCTGTCCCCCCTCTCTCTGTTCCCACTCTCTCTGTCCCCACTCTCTCTGCCCCCTCTCTCTGTCACCCTCTCTGTGTCTCCCTCTCTGAACCCTCCTCTCTCTCTGTCCCCACTCTCTCTATCCATCCCTCTCCCTTTCCCCCCTCTCTGACCCCCTCCCGACGACTCACCTCTCTTCGTCCCCCTCCTCTATGTCCCCCCATCCGTCACCCTCTCTCTGTCCCCCCTCTCTCTGTCCCAACACTCTCTGCCCCCTCTCTCTGTCACCCTCTCTGTGTCCCCCTCTCTGAACCCTCCTCTCTCTCTGTCCCCACTCTCTCTATCCATCCCTCTCCCTTTCCCCCTCTCTCTGCCCCCTTTCGATGTCCCCGTCTCTCTGTCCCCCACTCTCTGTCCCCCTCTCTCTGTCACCCTCTCTCTGTCCTTGTGCTCTGTCCCCTTCTCTCTGTTGCCGCTCGCTCTGTCCCCCCTCTGTATCTCGCCTCTCTCTCTGTCCCCCTCTCT